>NW_004087742.1:0-89408 GCF_000220395.1 Ichthyophthirius multifiliis
TAATAATATATATATATATATATATATATATATAATTATATATTTATTATTAAATTGAAATATCAATCATAAACATGCCTAAATCCAACATCTGTTTCTGTATTAATAACTCTTAATTCTAAAATTTTTGTAGTTTATTCTAATTTTTATTTTTCTGTTTCTAATATATTTAACTACATTTTAAAAAAATCGCTTTCATGTAAATTTTCAGTTCCTTATTTTCTTAAAGTGTTTCCTAATTTTTCTACTTGGTGCATCACATATTTAGATACATCTCCGAATATATCTAAATATGAATATTTTATGTGATTTAATTCAGTTTTTAAATTATTCATATCTTTTCGACTTATTTCTAATGATTTTTATACATCACCTAATGTATCCTTTTCTTAATTTTATTAATTTTTTTTTTAATTTACTTCTAATTTTTATAGATGATCTTTTACAGGAAGTTATAATGCTTTTGCAAAACTTTTTGATTCTTTATTTATATAATTATCCGGATTTTCATTTGAATCATCATTATTGATATTATTACTAACAACTAAACGATTTATATTATTTTATTCTATTAAAACGTTTTAATTTTAATTTTAATTTTTATTTTATTTCATTTTTATTTTTATATTTACTTTTATAATATTTTTTAATAAATTGTTAAAAATAATAAAAAAATATAAAACAAAATTATATATAAATTATATAAAATAAATAATTTTTATTATTAATTATTTTTTATTTTTAATAATAAAATAATAAATTTTTAATATAAATTATTTACAAAATGTACAATTTCATAATTGACAAAGTAATATTTTATATATAAAATTAATTTTTTATATAAATAAAAATTAAATAATTTTAATTTATTTTATTTTTGCTACTTATACACTATAAAAAATTTGAAATAAAATATTATTTATTATTATAATTATTTTAAACATTTTTTAATAATATTTATAATAATAATATTGAAATAATTATTTTAATTTGATTTAAATTAAAAAATAAATTAATTTTTTATTTAATAAATAAATTAATTTTTATTTAATATCTTTTTTTATTTCTTTTTTTAATAATTTATTTTTAATACTTTATAAAGTCAAATTTTATAAAAATATTTTTAATGGATTATTTTCAATATTGTCCATTCTAGTATTTTATTTATTTTTAAAGATCTTATTTTGATTTTCTTTACTTTAAAAATTATTTATTAAAGAAAATCTGTACATATCTTTTATATTTTATTAAGGTAAATATAATACTTTTAGTATAAATATTTTTGTTTTATTTAATTAAGGATTATAGAGAATATCTTTAAAATTATTTTATAATTAATTTAAGCTCTATTAAATTTATATTTTAATAATATTTATATACATTTATTAATATTCCAAATAATTAAAAAAAAAATTAATTAATAAAGTTATTTTTTATTTAAATAATAAATAAATTTTCTAATATTAAAAATTCTATATTTTTCACGATTTAACAATTCAATTTATTTAGTATTTATTTTATATTTTAGTATGTATTTCAATTATATAATTTAAATAATTAAATTTATTTACTTATTAATTTATTATATTAGATTTCGTTTTCTTCAATTTTTAAATACACTCAAAACTTAACTACAATTGAATTAATCAGTATTATTTTTGTTTAGTTTAATTTATTTATTTTATAATAAAATTAACAGTTTTCGCTATTAAATTTAAAGTGATAAAATATTATTTATAACTATATTATAATTAAATTTTTACAAATGTTGAAATTATGTCGTTTTTTAAAGATGGGTATTGAACCTTAAATTATTTCTAATTTATATTTATTTATATTACTAAATTAAATTAAATTTATTATTTTTTTTATGATGGATAATATATTAAAAGTATTATTTATTTTAATGTTTTTTTTGATAATTTTAAAAATAAATATATTTATTTATTGTGTTTATTATAAAATTTCTTAATAATATATTTTTATTACCAAAATTAAATATATTTGGATAATACGAAATAAAACTAAAATTATTTATTTTTTTCTAAAATAATTAATAAGTATATTTATATTAAATAAATAAAAAAAATCTTAATATTTAAAAAATAATTATTAATATTTTTTATTTACTTCAAAAATATAAATTTATATATATATATATTTATATATATATATATATATTCAACTAATAATTTTTTCAATAACTTTAAAATGGTTAAAATACACACTTTTAATTATTTTCATAATTTTCTATTTTTTATTTTAATTTTTTTTTAAAATAAAATAATATATAATTATATTTACTCGAACCTAGTACATAAATATTCTTATCAATATATTCCTCGTTTATCTAATTTATTTTAAAATATAAATATATAATATATTTTACATCTTCCTCATTTTATATTTATTATAAAATATTTTGTTTTTGTTATATCTTTTCCGATATTTTATTCTATCTATGAAAATTTTCAAAACTAATTGTTTATATTTATTAAGGATTTATTATTTTTTATATTTAATTTTAAAATTATTATTCATTAAATACATATTCTTGTTAAAGTTCAATTATTTCACATTCTAATTATTATACTTAATATTATTATTATATTAATTCAGACTAATTTTAAGAGTACTTAGCCTTATTTTTTTAATATATTTGAAAACGGATAATTAATATTTTTTTTTTTAACCTTTTAAAAATATTTTTTATTAGATTTCTTATCTTCAATATAATTGTCTAATTCTTTTTCTGATTTTTTTATTTTTTAGTCAATATTAATTTATTTTTAAAAAAACTAATCTTCTCTTTATTTTAAATCTTTCAAAATTCTTTATAAAGGAATTTCTTAATTGTCATAAAACTAATTATAATATTAAAAATCATTATTATATAATATATTCTGATTAATATTATTTTAATTTTATTAATAAAACTAATTATTATCTTTTTATTTAAAAATAATAATAATAATTTAAGTATATATAAATTGAAATAATTACTGGGATATTATTGTTGATTATTACATTTATATTGTTGATACGGAAAACTATTTTAATTATTTTAATAATTTTAATAAGGAATATTTTGATTATTAGAATATTATTAAATTTAATTATTATAATTTTAATTACTTTATTAGTTATTTTGAAATGTATAATTCTAGTTTTTTTAATTAATTTGATTTTAATTTGGATAAAAATTTGCGCTTTAGCTCATTATATTTTAATTAGGGCTTTAACTATTGTTATTATTAAATTCACTAAAACTGTTTCTTAGGTTGTTATTATTTTAAACAATTCTTTATTAATTAAAATTTCTAAAATTTTAATTCTAATTATAATATTAATTTTGAGATTCGTAATATTAAGAAAAATTTTATTAATTATTAAAGTTATTTTAGCGAGGGTGAAAAGGTAGATCTTAATTACATTTATTTAAATTATTAATGTTTGAGTTTTAGTTAGATAGCTATTATTATTAATATTATTAGTTAAATTTATAGTTTGGATTAGAAGGCACAATAGAGTTAATAGAATTATTCAAATTAACTTAAGGAAATTATTATTGTATTTATTTTTATTCAGTCTATTCTGAGTTCTATTATTAAGGAGTTTAAGATAAACATTTTTATTTTAAATTTTTATCTATTTATATTTTGTCCTACAAAAATTACTGTTTTAACATTTAAAGTTAGCTTTTAATCTATTTTGTATATATATTTTATGAAAATCATATTTAATAATATTAATTTATACCTATTAATTTTAATTAGAAAAATTTTAATTTTGATTATTCTAATTAATTTATTAGTTCAAATTAGAATTATTTTAGAAGAAGAATTAAGTATTATTAGATATATTATTATATATATAGTTATCTGAATTTTCTTATTAAAAATTATGATTATTTTATTTGGGAAATTATAAATTAATTTACTAAGGTTATAATTAATTACTTTAAATTTAAAAAGAAATTTATTAATTATTTATATTTTATTAATAAAAATTATCATTATTATTATTATTATTATTATTATTATTAAAATTATTATTATTAATATTATTTTAAATATTTTTTACTTTTTAATCATTATTTTCACTTTTTATATTTTTTTCATTGTTTAATTTCAATTATTCTTGCTTATTTTAATTATATTCATTTTTTTGAGTATCATTTATATTTTCTTATTATTAATTTTTTTATTAGCTTTTATTTTTTATATTTTAACCATTTTCTATTTTCTCAATTTTTTTTTTTTATTCATTCTATTTTTCCTATTCATTTTAATTTTATAATAATTGCTTTCTTGGTGATGTTTTATTATTATTATATCTCTTATTTTCTTCTTTTGATATAAATTTTCTATTTATGTAATATTCATTATTTTAAGGGAATTAATATTAATTTTAATTTTATTGTTATTAATTTTAATTATTTTAATTATAATTACTATTATTTTAATGAAAATTTATGTTATTTTAATGAAAATATTAATTGCTTTAATGAAAATATTAGTTACTTTAATTAAAACTTTAGTTATTTTAATGAAAATTTTAATTATTTTAATATATGTTTTTCTAATTTTACATTTTTTATTCTTGTTCGTATTAAAAAACTCTTTCTAATTCTTTTCTTCTTTATTATGTTTCTTATAAATCTCTATTAATATTATAATACTCCATTTTTAATTAATTTATATTTTTTTTAAGATTTTAAACTATTTAGTTATCTTATATATCATCTAATTAATTATAAATATTGATTGGTTACTTTCCTAATAAAATCTATTTGTCTAATTTTGTATTTAAAAAAATTCTTATAGATTTCATTTCAGAAAGCATTTCTTTATCTTCATTTTAATCATAATTTATATTTTTTTCTTCAGTTAAATAACTACAAGAGTTATATCTAATATCATTTTAATATGTATTTTAATTTTAATAATTATCTTTTTTAAATATTTATTAGTATAATTTTTTGTTTTTTTATATAATAATTTATTACATTAATTTTGATAAAAATCACTATTTTTTATTTAATTTGATTAAGGAGTCATATATAATTATTTTGGATTTATTTACATTATTGTTTAGGAAGGAGAAAATGATTTATAATCAAGATTTTTATAACTCATAATTTTTAGTTTATTAAATATAATTAACGTAAAAAATTAAAAATAATAAAATTAATAAAATTAATAAGTTACGAATGAACATAAATCATATACAGATAAATTAATAATTTTCAAATAAAAAATAAATGGTAATTTTTTTTTTTTTATTTTTTTCAATAATTAATTTTTTTTTTTTTTTTTTTTTCTTTACTTACTCAAATTATTATTATTATAATTAAAAATAAAAAAATACTTTTTAATTATAAATTATTTATATTATAAATTTTAATTTTTTTTTTTTTTAGTTATTTTAATTAAATGAATGCTTTATATAATTAAAAGTAAAATAATTCTTCTAGAAAAAATATAATATATTATTGTTTTCATTACTTCTCAACATATATAACAAACAAAAATAAATCCTTTTTATTAAATAGATTAATTTAAAAAACATAAGTTCATATATAATGGACATGTATATGATATTTATATTTAACCATATATACATGAGGCTTTATTATGATAAAATTAAATGAAGCTTTATTAAATAATAACGAAAATTCAATAAAAATGCAATTCATTTAAATAGTTTTAAATATTCAAGGACTAAACTAATTACTGTAATAAATTAAACTTTTGATATGAATAATTATTATTTTTCGACCATTTTTAACTTTAGAACGAGTAATCGGGTTTTTTACAATATTTTAACTTTCAAAGTTGTCCCTATTATTACTTAGATTGGTAGATTAGTAATTCCAATAAGAAAGTCTTATGAAATTGTAGCTTATAAGAGAATTATTATTATAAGAAATTAATTATTGGATACTTTATATTTACTGACTAAATAAATGATTTAAAATTAAATAGTAAAATAAATATTTTACTTTTATGAACTTTTTTTTTTTTTTTTAAAGGATAGGTTTGGATTTTTGATAATAATAGTAAAATTATAAATTTTATTTCATTTAATTTATTTAAAGTGTCATATGTCTGTATGAATATTTCTTAAAAGTTAATTTAAAGTATCTATTATGCCTAATTGATTTCAATTTTATAAGTTAAAAGTGTCCTCTATGTGCTTTTAAAGCAATTATAAATGATAAAGTGAGCTCTGAAGGTATAGAAGGGTCTATTAAATGCACTTCAAAGACCTATGTATATAATGTGATAAATGATACTAAAAAATGTAGCACGGAATATGTAAAATTTACAGTACCTATTGTTTAGAATGCATTAGAAAGTCTAAAACCTGCACTACTCCCTGTGAAGATTATTAGGTTTTTCTTTTGACTTAAGTATGAGCTTGATGCCTTTGCGGGATAAATATTTTATTGATGTAAACATTACCAAAGTAACTTTATTACATGCCTTCATAAATTAATATTTTTATAGGATTTTTTATAAAATACAAATATTAAAAATTATAAATAATGTAATATTGCAAAACTTACGAAAATATTTTATATTAATAAAATAAATGGGAAAATAGCGAAAAAATATAATATTAATTGCCTCGTGTGTAAAAATGGAGATAGCAATAATATCTATATGAAGCTGTAAAATTTGGGAGTAGGGAAACATATATATATAATTAATACTTTTGCTAATAATTTATATAAGGATTTAACTTTAGGATTATGTATTTATTGTTTGACAGATTTTGAAATTTGCAAAAAATAGATAGAGGTTAGTAGTTTAAGAAAAAAAAAAAAAAGAAAAAAGTAATTATTTAATTTTCAAAAAAATAAGTTTAAAATTATGAAGTAAAAAATATGTAAAACATAATGCTTATTAATCATATATATATATATGCTTATATGATTACATATCCTGAAAATCATGTTGGAAAAGTTATTTTATATAAAGCAATACAATATTAAGATAAATTATAATCATTTATTATTAATAATACATAAATTGGCATTTTAAAAATTTATTTGAGGAATAAAAATCTTATTTGTTTTTAGAAAATTTAATAGGTCAAAAAATATTAAATTTAATAATCGTAAATTAAAGATATATGTTAATGTTTATAAAAAGAAGATAATGTTTTTTTTTTATTAATAAATTAAATATATATATATATATATATATATATATATATATTATGTTTTATTTATTTATAAATTATATTTTTTAAAAATTTAATATATAAGATTAATTTTTATTAATACACTTTTTTATTTTATTTAAATAAAATAAAAGAAAAGAAGTTAATAAAATAAATAAAAGCATTATATATATTTATTTATATATATATATATTTGAAATATGAGCTAAGAAGGTATTGTTTTTCATTTTAATTAAAAAATTAACTATATTTTTTATTTTAAATATAATATTATTTTTATTTAATAAAAGTACTTTATTTTGGAAACTAGCAATTTAAACCATTAGAAAGTATATACATACAAGAAGAAAATTTATAGTTTTAAAATATATAAAAAAAAATAGATTAAAAAATTCATTATTTTTTATACATTAAAAAAATAAAATTTTAACTTTCATAAAAATAAAAGAATTCTATAAAATCTAATTAACAAATTATAAAGGAAATATTTTTTATTAATAATAATCTTTATCTTAATCTTTAGTTTAAAAATAAAATAAAAAATCCTTAAGAAAATATATTAAAGTATATTCAGGATTATAAACAATATATATATTAGATGGTAACTTGTTTTAAAATTATTAAAAAATTAATAATTTCATTTAAATTAGATAGAGGAATTTTATGGTCTTATGGTTGTGGTTCTAAAGGATAACTAGGTACAGATTGTATAATAAATAATACCAAAACGGCTTATAAATTGAAAGATATATTAAAAGAAAAAGTTATAGATTTTTCAATTAGTAAAAATCATTGTTTTGCAATAACGGAAAGTAATAAAATATATACTTGGGGCGAAAATGAATATGGAAAAATGTTAGAAAATACTGAAAAGATTGTTTTAAAACCAAAACTAATAGATTTAGATAAATTTAAATAAGAAAATGCGAAAGCCAATAATTCTAAAAAGTCTATAAATTTATATTAATAAACAAGAAAAAGTCAATATAATTTTCCATAGATTACAAATTAAATTAATTAATCAACAACTATAAATGAATAATAATAAAAAGAATAAATTTTAATATTAGCAGGACACAATAATTCTCTAATTTATATAAATGATAAATTGTATTCATTTGGAAAGAATGAATATGGTTAATTAGGCATTGGATAAGTATAAGATTAATAATATTATTATATACCTCAAAAAATAACTTTTTTTAATGTAAATTTTTATTAAATTCAGTAAAAATAGAAGTTATACTAATTATTATTATAATAATAAAAAAAAAGAAAATAAAAATTATAGGAATTTCAACTAATGAATTCCATAGTTTAGCTTGGGATTCTTAGGGGAAAATTTATTCTTGGGGACAAGGATTAAATGGATAGTTAGGACATACAATTTAAAATGGTTATAATTTTAATTAAATTGAGTATTAGCCTAAATAAATTGAGGCATTAAATGATAAAAATATAGTAAGTGCAAGTTGTGGGAAAAAATATTCATGTGCAATTTCTAATGAAGTATATAATAATAAAAATATATATATATAAATATATATAAATATATATATATATATATATTTATATATTTATATATATTATTTCACTTTAATAAATTTTATTAAAGCATTTTTTATTATAATTGTTCATAACTTTAAAAATATAAAAAAAATATACTTTTAAAAATATTTATTTTATTTTTTTATTTACATTTTTCTTTTATAAAGGGTGATATATATTGTTGGGGTAAAGGTGAATATTCATCTAATTTAGATTTATAAAAATCAAACACTTTAATAAATTGTAATTATAACAAAAAAAATATATTTTTATATTAAAAATAAAGCAATAATTCCTCGAAAACTTAATGCTTAAAAAAGTCCACATAAATTTGTAAAGTTTGTAAAAGTATTTTTTAAAAAAAATAAAATTTTTATTTTATATGAAATTTAATATTAAAAGGTAGTTTGTGGTGATGCACATAATGCTGCGATTGATTAATTTGGTTATTTATATACATGGGGAGATAATTCTGAAATGTGTTTAGGTCATTTAAACTAAGAAGATTTATTTGAACCTTAATTAGTATAAAAGTTATCAAACAAAGCTTGTATAGATGTAGCTTGTGGAGATAGATTTACAGTAGCTTTAATGGACTAAAAAAGTAAAGATTTGAAAATTGATTTGATAGAAAAATTTAAGAAATAAAATATAAAAAATATTCGTTCTAAAATAAAAATATTAAGTACTTCAAAAGATGTAAAAATTAACAAATATTATTATTTTATTTTAAATAAATAAAAAAAAAGGCAGAAGAATTAAAAAATAATATTTAATAAATAAAAAAATAAGATAAAGAAAAATTAAATTTAGAAAAAACATAAAATTTTAAAGATATTAAACGATTATTTAACTTTTATAATGAAAAAAATTAAATTAAATTCATCCAAATAGATGATAATGAATAACCTTAAATAATTTATGACGAATGCTGTGAAAAAATATTGGAAAGAGAAAAAACAGATCCTTTATATATGCCTATATTCCCAGAATAAACCAAACTAAATAAAAACGAAGAAGTTTTTGATGAACATCTTAAAAATATTTAAAAATAAAAATATATAAAAAACTCTTATTATATTAAACAGAAAGGAAATACAGTTGAAAATCTAAATGAAGTAAAAAAATTTGAATATATAGAAATGGTAAGACGAAGTATGGAAAGTAAACATTTTTTATATTTACTTTCGAACCCCTAAGAGGAGAAAAAATAAGTGTAAAAATTCAATAAAAAAAGAAATACAAGCGAATATATAAAAAATGAAAAGAAGTATTTCCAAAAAACACCTTTATAGGTTAAAAAAAAAGTCTCTCTTTTTGAAAATAATTTAAAGCCGGCAAAAGAATTAATACAGGAATGTAAAGAAGCTTAAGAATCTGCTAAAAAACTTATTAATTTAACTTAAAAAAACTTTGAAAATGATTTATAATAAAAATCTTTTATAGGATAAAATTATAGGTATTTTTCTTTATTTAATGCTATGAATACTACAGAAAACTATAAAAAATTTTAATAGTAAAAAATGTATTTTTAAAATTTTTAGAGAAATAATAAAATGTAAAATTCTTTAAAAATACGCGAAAAGAATTTTTTGGAAAAAAGAAGTTTTAATATTGAGAAAATAGAGAAAAAAAATATTTATTATTAAGAATAATAAAAGAAAGTGTTATATATGAAATAAGAATTTTAAAATAAATAAAAATAAATTATAATTCTTTTTAGTTTAGATTAATTTTTTTCGTTTTTTAAAAATTAAAACTAGATTGTGCTAGAAATTAAAAAAAAAAATTTCATTTTTAATTTAAAATCAAGATGTATATAAAATTATTATAGAAAATATTAATTAAACAAGAAACTTAATAATTTACCTTCTTATTAATTTTATTAGTTGAAATTATATGTTTAAAAATTTGTCAAAAGACTAGCGGCTAAGAAAATAGTTGCCTATTTAATTAATTAATAAATTAAAACTAAAATTATGTCTCGTTTAATTAGAATAAGACATATTATTATAAAGTATATTTATCTTTTATTTATTTATTTTTTTAAACAAAAAAATAGTTTGTAGAAATTCTTTAATTATTTTATGAAATTATAAATGATATAAATAAATTAAATTGCTATTTAATGGGATTCTTTTTTATTAATATAAGCAAAAAATGTAGAAAATTCTTTTCTTAGATACTATGTATATTTTTTATTTTAAATATAGTATTTTATTCAATATAAATAAATAGAATCATAATTACTTTTAAAATGAAAGTCTACATGTTTATAAATAAAAATAATTAAAAGAATGCCTTAAAAATAAAAATTTAGAAAAAATAATAAAATTATCATTGATACCTTCTTTTATTCCTTATAAAATAAAAATAGGTTTTAAAGTAAAATATTTAGTTATTTTTTTTTGTTTAAAAAAAAAAAAAAATCAAGAAGAATAATATAAATACAGGAATTGAAAATTAAATTATATAGAAAAAAATTAAATAATTCTAATTTGAATAATAATAATAAACTATGATTTAACTTTAAGGCACTATTTTACCTTTTACTTTACATAGTTAATATTATATAAACTATATTAAAATTAAATTTTTTATAAATTTTACTAAATTTAGAAGAATATATTACTTTGTAAAGTTAATATATAATAAATTATGAAAATAATCAAATTATAGATGAATAAATATAATAATAGATAGAAAATATTGAATTACATTTAAAGTATGAAGTTTTAAGTAATAAAAAATCGATTAAAAGAATTTTAATTTAAAAAAAAAAATAAAAATAAAAGAAAGTTATTTAAATAAATTAGAAAAAAAGTTTAAAATTTAATGGAAAGAATATAAAAACTAATTATAATAATTTTGTATATAGAATAAGGCTTAAATTAATTTAGAAAGAACAAAGTTTATTTTATAATAAACATATATATATTTATTTTTCAAAAAAAAAAATAAGATTAATGTTGAGAACAAATGCAGAAGAATTAAAAAAAATAATTAAATAAGAAGATTTTGAACTAAAATATTAAAAAAAAAGAAATTTTAAATAATTTACAGTAAAAGATCATTTACCTTTTGGAACATATATATTATAAATAGCATCTTATATGTAAAATGCTCCTACTTAACCATAAATTTAAATAAAATTAACTTCAGAATAATTTAAAAATTATTTTGATATTTATTATAGACTTTTCAAATAAAAATATTAAAAATTATGTATTGAATAAAAATAGCTTTTATATTTGACATTAAAATAATGAAAAAAAAAAAAGTTTATTTAAAATATCTTCTTATATAATTTTTTATTTTATTTTTTCTAAAAAAAAAAACTAAAATAATAATAATAATACAAATGAAAAATAAATTTTATTTAAAATATTTTTTTTGTTTAATTTATATTTTTAATTCATTTATTTAATTAATTCATAAAAAGGCTTTAAATTTATATTTTTTATATTTATTAAAGGATGTTTTTTTCGTTAAGTGAATTTAATTATTTTATTTTATCTATTTATTAAATCTTTTTAAAACTATCTGTTTCTTTATTTGTATTATTTTTGGATTTCTTTTCTAATGGATAACCTGAAATTTCTTTCCATAAAGGTTATTTTTCATTATATATTTCTTCAGCTGTCTATAAAATGTATATTTTTATAAATAAGTTTATTTTGTTAAATTAATTTATATTAATGTATACTTTTGTTTTGAAATTTAGTTTATATTCTGCTATTGGACCTTTAATAATCTAGTTTTCATTTTATTAACTTAATTTTTATTATTATTTCAGATTATTTTTTAATTCTTTTTTATCATTAAAATTAATATCTGTTGTTGGTTTATATTATTTTTAATTAGTTATAATTTCTTGATCATTTTTTTTATTTGGTTAAATGTTATTTTATTAAAAGTTTTTAAAATTTTTTGGTGTATTTTAAATAATTTATTATTTTTATAAATGTTCTTATTTTTTTTCTAAAATGGATTATTCTTATATCTCTTATTTTTGCATTTTTTATTTTATAATTTTCAAATCATCAATGAAATTTTAAAATATAACATTATCATTATTTATTTTCGGATCTAATTTTTAAATTAATTCCTTATTAAAAACATTATTTTATTATTTCAAATTTTCTTCTAAAATTTTTACACTTTTTTTATTTTATAAATAATTAGGCTTTTTTTTAAAAAAATAAATAAATAACTCGATTGTATATTCATTATTAACAAATGGAATAATTGGTTCTTTATTACAAATTAAGAAATTATTTAAATAAAATTTAAAATTATTTTCAATATTAAAATATTATTATAAATATTAATTCAGATCAGAAAAAAAAGTTATGTATTATGGTATCTATAAAATAAAATTTTATTTTTCTGATATTTGATAGTTTAATAAATGCAATTTTAATCTCATTTTTTTTATTTTAAAATAAAAAATTATTTAATTATTTCTTAATAAAATGTTATTTTAATTTATATTAAAATTAAAAAGATTTTATTAATATTAGAAAATTTTAATAAAATAAAGATATATCTAAAAATATATATATATATATATATATATATATATATATATATATTAATTATTGTTAATATCAAAAAATTTTATATAAACTTTAATTATATCAATTTTATATTAAAATTTATTAAATTTATATTTCATATTATCTTAATAACTAAAAAATAAAATTACTTTAAATCTATTTAAAATTTGTTTAATATAATATATCAATAATTTATAATTATAAAGTTAAGTTATAAATAGATTTTATCATAAATAATTACAATAATATTAATATATAGTTTAACATATAAACTTTATTATATATTAATATTAATAATTATAAATTAAACATATTTTTACTAATCTTTAATTTTTCAAAATTTAAATTATTATTTTTACTCAGTATAAATATTATTAATTTTTATTTAATTAAACCAAGAAATTGCCTCTGTTACTTTTCTTTTAAAATATTTTATAGGTGCAAAAAGCTAAGTAAATAATAATTATGAATGTGAAAATTATTCTGCTTTCACCAAATTAATCAAAACTATATATTTCTGGGCAGAAACTATAAAGTAAAATTTCTAATATTTTAAAATTATTACTTAGAATTCTAAAAATTACATATTTAGGTTATATATTTTATAAAATGACATATAATATTTCTTCTTTAGTTGCTAATTCTATATAGTTCAACTTTTTTTATATATAGAATGTTTTTTTATAAAAAATAAAATGTTTTGTAACAAAAACTTTAGCTTATATTTTATTATTAAAATTAAATTTTAAATATTAATATTATTTTATAATTTTTTATTATAATTAATTTATTTTAATTAATCTGTAATATAATTATAGTATTTATATAAATTAAAACTAAAAAATAAATCTATAGTTAAATTAATAAAATAAAATATATATAATATAGCCTATATTTAAATTAATTTTTTTAAAATGAGTATTTAAAAATAAACTATATAATAAAAATGCAAAAATAATTGTGTAATAAACTCATAAAAATAAATAATATATAAGACTATAAAATTATATAAAATAATTAATATTTAATCAATTATATAAAAAATTTATATATTTATAAATTGTTATAAAAATTATTAAGAAATATATTATAATATATTATATATATTTATTTTATACTAAATAATAATATTAATTTTTTTTTATTTATAAATTTCTATATTATATATATATATATATATATATATAATTAAATATTTTATATAATAATTATCCTTTTTTATTAATGATTTTTTATAATATTTGAGAGTATTCATTTAATTTTGGTATTTTAAATATTCGTAATATTACCTACCTACCTGCATAAATACAATAATTTAAATATTAAAAAATAATAAGAAAAAACAAAATAATAAAATAACAAGAATATACAAATAAATTCTAAATCATATATTTTTTCTAGATTCAATATATTTTTGAAATCTTTCATTTGCAAAATCAATATAATCGAAATCAATATTAGGATCTTTACTCATATACAAAGACCAAATACCCCAATAAAAATGCGCTAAACAATTAGTTAAAGGAATTTCAACTTCAACCATTTATTTAACTTCTTTTTATAATTTTTAATTATCAACTTATTATATCAATTAATTATAATATTCATCATCAACCAATTTATTAATATCATATTAAATTCCTTTTTATTTTAAATATTAACACAATACATAAGTTCGAATTAAATCTTCGAAATCCTATTATTTAATTTCTGAATTATCTACAAAGTAAAATGGAGGATTAGGATTATTGTAATTATATCTTGATTCATTAAAATAATTACTTATATCATAAGTTCTTAGATTATAATGACAATATTCAAAATCAATAAATTAAATGGATTAATCAGAATCTAAAATAAGTATATTATTAGCCAATAAATCATTATGAGAAAAAACGATACTATTTTTATGTTTTTCTAATTATTAAATCATATAGTTTTTTTCATCTTCAGAAAACCATACTTCTTTTATTTTTTCAATAATTTAATTTTCTTCTTCTGTAAAAAGATGTTTTTTGTTTATTTTTTAAAGTACTGCTTACATAATATTATGGTTTTTATATACTTAATCAAATAAAGGTTGAGTATGAATATTTTCTATTTTTATTTAATGAAATCTTGAGAGCAATTCACCTACTTTTCTTCTATATAATTTTGTATTCATATCACTTGAATTTAGTACTGTGGAATATAAAAATTTCTCTGCTCTCACTTATTCGTCATAACCGTAAAGTTCTGGTCCAAGACCTTGCTTGGAAACTTCTATATAAACTTAGGTTTCATCATTTCTATCAATAAAAGTTCCTTCACATGTTTTACCGAAAACTCTAAATATTACATCTTTGGGCTCTATTTCTGGCTGGAAATGAGAAAAACGGAATGTCATATTTGTTATTCCGGTCATTCTTTATATTTTTATGTTTTTTATATCAAGAGTTTAATAAGATTTAATAAATATTTTTAAATGGTTTAAAGCAAATTCTTCATTTACATTTATTTAATTCATTGTTTTTTTTTTTTATAAGGTTTTTAATATTTTGTTGGGAAAATATATTTTTTTATTTTATTTTATTTGATAAAAGGGAATTAAATAAATAAGAAATAGAAAAATATATTTTTTTATATATAAATTATTTTAAATATTATTATTTTCAATTGTATTTTTTATATTTTGTTATTAATTATATTTATATTTTTATGTTTCTAATAAAAACTATTAATAATTAAATATTTATCTTATTATTAGTTTTTCTTTTTTTACCCAATATATTAATTAAAATTTGTGGATTTATATAAATATACATATAATTTTTTTCTATGTTTAATTTTTTATTATAATAAAAAATATAATTTATTTATAATTTTTATTAAAATACCATAAGTATATTTTATTTATTAATAAATTTCTAATAATATTATTAAGACTATAGTAAGAAATTTAAAAAATATATTGATATACAATTTAGATTATATTTTTATTATATTTACTTACCCATTTATTTATGTTTATTCTAAATTTCATTTTAATTTATAAATATTTATAAATATATTATGAATAAAATTAGATATTCTTAATAAATATTTATTTATTGAAAAAAAATATAAGAGTTATTTTATTCCTGTTTATATAGTATTTATAAAATTTTTATTTATAGTAATAAAAAATATACTTCTAAAAATAATATACAATAAAGATTGTTTATATTTAAAATAAAAATATTCATTATAATATATATATATATTTATATATATATTTATTTATATTTATTAATATATAATAAAAGTTTTTACTTTTCTAAACAAAAAAAAAATACTCAAAATAAATATATGAATCAAAAATAATATTTATAAATATTTATATATATAAATCTATAAAAAAATAAATAAAAAATAACGAAAATGGAAAATAAATAAAATCTCGATAATTTATTAGACTAATAATATTCTTTTATATATTGCACTTCAAATTCAAATACTAATAATGAAGAGTAAAAATAACAACTGCATATTGAAGAAAAAAACAAACAATAAAACATAGAATAAATATTATTAAACGAATAATATTTGATTAAATAAGAAATAGGTAGAGGTTCTTTTGGAACAGTATATTCGGCTTTAGATATTAAAAAAAATTAATATATTGCAATCAAATAAACAGATAAATAACGTTTATTTAAAGATAAAAAACTAAGATAATATTATTAAGATGAAATTAGAGCCTTAAAAAATATATTTAATGAAAACGTGGTTAAATTTATTGATTATTTTGAAGACAAAAATACTTGTTATTTAATAATGGAGTATTGTGAAAATGGAGATTTAGAAGATTATATAAATAAATATGGACCAATAAATGAAGATAACGCGATTTCACATTTTAAATAATTATTAAACGGCTTTAAAAGCATACATTTACTTAATTTAATACATAGAGAGTATTTTTTTTTTTTTAATGATTAAAATATATCAAATAAAAAAGTTTAAAACCTGGAAATATTTTTGTTAAAGAAAAAATATGGAAAATCGCAGACTTCGGGCTTTCGAAAATATTAGAAGATAAAAATAATTTGACTAGAACAAAGTGTGGAACTTATATTACTATGGCACCTGAACTATTATAATCTTAATCATGTGATTATAGTTTTGAAGTTGATGTTTATAGGTATTATATTTTTAATATAATTTTATTTATATTATTATAGTTTAGGAGTCGTATTTTATTTTGTTCTTTTTTAAGAATATCCTTATTAAGGAAATAATTGTTAGGAATTACATTAAAATATAAATAAATTACCATTAAAATTATATAAAAAAAATATTCATATTTCAGAATAAATGAAGGATTTATTAATAAAAATGATGGATCCAGATCCAAAATGTAGAATTAAATGGGAAGATATATATAAGCATTCCGTATTTACTAATATAAAAAAATTATATTTGAGTGATTTATAATAAAATATTGACATGCAGAATAACATGAAAAGCTATATTAATGAAATAACTTAAATATAAAAATCTAATATCAATAATAATAATAATAATAATAATAATAATAATAATAATAATAATAATTTAATTGATTTTTAAATAGATACAACTTAAGATATTAATAATTTTTAAATTAATTTTAAATAAATTAGCAATGATTAATTTAATTAAGTTTGTTAAAGTATTATTAAATAATAATAATTAACTTTATAATTTGAAGAGTATATAAATATTTATATTGATTAGAGAAATGTAATTTTTTATTCATATATCTTATTTTTTAATATTTGAAAAAAGGAATACTATAAACTTATTAATATTGTTGATTAATCTTTTAAATTACCTTAGACCGACATATAATTAAATTTGTTCATATTTTTAATCTTAAAAAAACTTTATATATAAATAAAATAAATATAAATTTAATTCTAAAATAATTTGAATATATTTAATTTCTAAAACTTTGAACAATTAATATAATAATAATATTTTTAAAATTTAAAAAGTTAAGTAAATTAAGACTTAGAATTTGTATAATACTACTATTAATAAGTCAAAGATTGTTTTGTAGAATAAAATTATTTATTTAGCTAAGAAATATTATATGAATTTTAAAATGAAGAATTATAAAAAGGATTTGAACTCTTGTTATATAACTAAAGCACCGATTATATTATGAATTTATAGTAATAAATGAATACTTGTAAAAAATAATAAGTAAAATTAATAAATAATGATATGGTTTAATTTCAAATATTTAAACATCTTTGTGATGTTTTATAACTATTTTTGAAATAAGAAGAATATGATTATACATAAATATATTAATAAATGAATTTATATTAATATAATTAAGTAATAGAAAAAAAATTAGAACTGTATTTAAGCTAAATAGATAAACATTATTAAAATTGAAAATAAAAATAATACTTTTAATTTATATTTATAAATTGGAATTATTAATAATATTAATATAATTAGATTATATATATATATATATATATATTATATTTTAAATATAATCTTATTTTTTATTTGATTAATATTTATCTATTATAAAATATTAATATCTACTAAACTTTATATAAAAAAATTATTATTTATTATTATTATGTTTATATATATATATATTAAGATAAATAATTTATATTTAACTAATTATTATTAAACTAAATAAATAAAAAAATTTATTTTATTTTATTATAATATATAATTAATATTTTACTTAATTATTTTATTAACATTTGAACAATTTTTACTTATTTTCAATATTCAAAAAATATATTTTATTTTAATTTTTTTGTTTTAATTAATTTTTATTTAACAAATTTATATATTTTCAGTTATTATGTAATAAATTTTTTATTAATATAAATAATATCGTTTTTTTTATATTTAAAATAATAAAATAAATATGAATTTACAATAATTATGGGACAGTTTAGGTGCACCTCTAGATATAATAGAAAAAGGAAAACATACTAAAGAATAGTCATTATAATGGAAATTTAATTCAATAAAATAAAGCAATGAAAATTTAAATTAAGATGATTTATTTTATTTTAAAGGCAGAATAAAAAATTTAATGTATATTTACAGTTAAGTAATGTACAAAATAATAATAATAATAATAAAAAAAACTATAAATAAAACAATTTTTACTTTAATAAAGGGACTACCTTATGATCATATATGTGAATAAGATCAGGTTATGAGATGTAAAATTTGTGGAAAAATACTTAAACTAATCATTTATGGAAAAAATAAAATATAAGAACCTCATACAATATACTATCATGATTATAGTTATATAATAGAAAATGAATAAAGAGAATAAGATTATGTTTTTAAAAATTTTACATAAATTAATAATTTAATTAAACAAAGAGATTTCGCTTTGTTTATTATTTTTAGAAGTATTGGAATAGGATTTTATGATATATTATAATTTTATAGAAATAAAATACCAAAATTAATAGAAGAATTATTTGTAATAAAATTATATTTTAAATTTTGTTAAATTATTTATTTAGTAAGAATAATTTTAAGATTAAAAAGTAAAATTCTATGGAGATTTCGAAGGGGCTAATTTTTCTTCAATCATATATAATAATTAGCAATAAACTGCAAAAGTATTACTTAAATCAGATACTAATAGTTTAGGTTTTTCTTTTTTTATTATTATATTTTAATTAAAAAAAAATAAAAAAAAAAAGGATTTACTTAATGGTTTTATTTCGGAATTATAAATTAAAATAAATAAAAAAACACAATATAAATAACAATAATGAATTTTCGAAAAAAAAATGTATTTTTTACAAATAAAATGAAGTTTTATATAGGAAAATTCGATAAATAAAACAATATATAATGGTCGAAATTTTAACAAAAAATCGATTTTTAAAAGTCAGAATATACACGTAATAACGAATAGAATTAAAATGAAAATTTTTTCCATTAAATATAATTTTCATATACATTAAATTTCTTAGGAGAAAGAGTTCTTTTTTCTTATCATATTCCTTATACTTTTACAGATCTAATTTTATATTTAGAAAAAAAAGAATAAGAATTAAAATTTGTGAAAAACTCGAAATTTGAATTTAAATTAAAAACACGCTCTTTTTAAATAACAACAGATAATATTTCATATAAAAGGGAAATTATAGGAGGTTCTAGGTTAGGTTTATCGATTTTTATTTTATAAATAACTAGTTCTTCCGATTTACAAGAAGATTCAACAAGTATAATTACATCTAGAAAAAAAAGGAAAAATATAATAATTATGGGAAGGTAACATCCCTCAGAAAGTCCTTCTTCATATGTAGTTTAAGGCTTGATTGATTTCTTGTTATCAGATAATGAAAAGGCAAAAAAACTTCGCGAAATTTTCGTTTTTACAATATGTCCGATGGCCAATCCAGATGGAGTAATAGTCGGGAATTCTCGAACTAATATTTAAGGAGTAGATTTAAATAGAATATGGGATGAAAAAAATGATTGTGAAGTTTATTATTTAAAAAAATATATTGAAAAGATTAAAGGAGGCGTTTTTATGTTTATTGACTTTCATGCTACTTATACTAAAAAAAATTGCTTTATTTCAGCTTGTGAATAAAATAATTAGAATTCTAATGTAAATTGGGTATCAAATAGGCTTTTTATGAAAATTTTAGGAGAATCTATGAAATATTTCGAATAAAAATAATGTTAGATTAAAAATAAATAAAATAGCGGAAGTGCAAAAGAAGTTTTTTATAAAGAATTTAAAGCATAGTTTTCATTAAATTTTAATATTAGCGGTTGTGGATATTAAAATAATTCTTTTTTTAAGATAAAAAAAATAATTATAAAAATGATAATAACGATAATATTGATAATAATTAAAACAATTATAATTATGATAATAATGATAATAATTATAATAATAATAATAATAATAATAATGAAATTAATGAAAATAATAATAAAAATTATAAAAATGATAATAACGATAATAATGATAATAATTAAAATAACGATAATAATGATAATAATTAAAATAATGATAAAAATGATGATAATGATAATAATAATAATGATAATAATAATAATAATTATAATAATGATAATAATAATGATAATACTTATAATAATGATAATAATAATAATAATGATAATAATAAAAATAAAGAAAATAATAATATTAATGAAAATAATGAAAATAATTAAAATAATGATAATAATGAAAATAAATAAAATAATAATGATAATAATATTAATGAAAATAATTATAAAAATGATAATAATTATAATAATATTAATATTGATAAAAATAATAATAATGATAATGATGATAATAATGATAATAATGATAATAATGATAATAATGATAATAATGATAATAATGATAATAATGATAATAATGATAATAATGATAATAATGATAATAATGATAATAATGATAATAATGATAATAATGATAATAATGATAATAATGATAATAATGATAATAATGATAATAATAATAATAATGATAATAATGATAATAATAATAATAAAAATAAAAATAATAATAATAATAAAAATAATAATAATAATAATAATAATAATAATAATAATAATAATAATAATAATAATAATAATAATAATTAAAATTAAAATTTTATTGAATTCGAAGTTTAAGATTTTTTAAACATAGGTAAAGAGATATGTGAAAATTTGCTAAAATTTTGTTTAATGCATAGTATTATGGTTGATGATGCTAATTCTAATAATGGGTTTTTGTATTTAAAGAATAATTATATATTATAATAAGATGTTAATTTAAATGATTTTTTAATTAATTAAAGATGTTTAAGTAATTAATTAGGTAAATAAAAAGTAGTAAAATTAGGAAAAAATTTTAAAAGGGTAAAGAAAATAGTTTACAAATAATAAACTTTGGAAAGTTTGAATAATAGTAGTTCTTGTATATATGAAGATTCATATGAAAATTCGATTCTTAATTTTGAAAGTAGGAATAGTAATGCTAATAAAGAAACTAATAATTTAATTGAATTGTAATAGAAACAATCTTCTAATTTATAAATTAATACATAATAGGAAGAGATTAGAAATAAGTCTTTTAGAGATAAAAGTGGAAGTATATTAAATAAAATGAAAATTTTCGGTGAAAATAAATTTAGTTTTGAATAAAAAATTCTTGAATATAAAAATTAAATTGCTTGTCTTTTTTTAAATATGAGATCTTTTTATTGGAAAGATTATTTTTCTATTGAAGAAATGGAAACCTATAATATAGAAAATGGGATTTAAGACAAACAACTTGAAATTATTAAAAATTTGGACACTATTATAGAATATGATACAGATTCAGGTTTTATTTTTTTTTATTATGATATGTATATTTTTATATAGACCCTGAAGATAATTTAATGGAATAAAAAAGAATTCTATAAAACATTAATTTTTAAAAAGAAAGATTTAAATAAATTAATATAAAATAAAGATTATCCAGATAAAATAGTTTTTTAATAAAAAAAGAGTGTAGTAATACTTATGAAAATAAACCAATATTAAAAACTTAAAGACTGTCAAATTATAATGAATATTATATGAAATATGTATATAAAGGAAACGAAGATAAAAATAATAATTTAAATGAAAATCAAAATACTATTTAAAAAAACCAAATAAATGATTTTTTTGAAAATAGATTTAATGAGAAAAATTAAAAAATAGATGGAATTTTTAATAGTAATAAAAATGATAAATAAACTACAATAAGTTAAGAATATTAATTAGATACAGAATTTAATTAATTATCGATTATAAATTCAAACAGAAACAATAATTAGGATAGTTTATCTTAGTATTTATAAGAAAAAAATCAAAGATTTAAAAGTTTAGTCTTTTCTTAAAAAAATCAACTTAAGCCTGTTTATTTAAAAAGTCCTTTTCTACCTATTATAAAAGAAGTTAGAGAAAATTATACATTTAGAAAAAATAAGATTAATAGTGAAAAAGAATAGTATAATAAATGTTAAATTACTACTTTTGATAATAGTTAGAAGAATGAATATTATTCTTCTTTACTTTAAGATAGTAATAATGAAAGATCAATTAATAAAAATTTGATTAATAAATCTTAAGGATATAAAGTATAAAACTCGTAATTTGGAAATTTTTAGATTAAATTTGAATAAAGTTAATGTCAATATTTAGTGGAGAATTTATAATAAAAACATGTTTTTTTTGCAAAAAATAAAAATAAAAAATAGCTTAAGAAGACAAAACGTAGAATATTTGTAAAACTACTTTTTATAAAATAAATAAAAGTTAATTAATTGAAAAATTTAAAAAAATATATATTAATTAAGAGAGATTATTAAATATATAAAAAAATTATAATAAAATATCATATAAAAATTGAAAAATTCCAAATAAATAAAATATATAAATTATTCTATATTGTAATTAAAAGTAAAATTAATATAAATTTTATAAATATATATATATATATATATATATATAAATATATATATATTAAAAAAATTATTATTTTAATAATAACTATTTTAATAATTAATTTTTATTAATTATTATTTTTTATATTCATTAAAATCAATAATATTAAATTTATTAAAATGTAAGAACAATTATCTTATATTAACTAAATAATTATTAATAATGAATAATCTTTAAATAATTTAAATTATTAACATAATAAAATTATATATAGAAATTTTTAAAGAAATATACTACAAGATTCTTGTAAAAAAATTGGTTTTTTTGATAATAAATATATAGTTTTTGAAAATATTTAGTAATAATTTTTTAAATAAACAAAATATTTTTTATTTTTTTAATTAAAGCAATAAATAAGATGTTAAAACATGTACTATAGTATCTAAATTTATTCATTCAAAATGCCTTTATATAAAAGGTTTAACTTTAAATTTTCCAGAATTAGAAACAAAGTATTATATAATAATATATTAACTAGAATATATATATAATAATAAAGTAATATTAGATAAATTTAAGTTAATGATGAAGTAATAATAAATTTTTTTGATAATATTGCTGAAATAGGACCCTAAAAAACACTTTAGCATTTAGAATTGAATTTTAAAAGGTATATATCTATTTTTTTTAATTTTAATTATTATTAACATTATATTATGTATTATAAATATTTTAATTATCTATAGTTATTATATATATAAATATATATTTTTTTTTGTTAAGTTGGTAAACTTGTACAGATTATTCAATTATTTATCTTTCCAAAATATTTAAATAAATATTTTAATAAGGAAATTAATTTTCAAATTTTACTATTAATATTAGCAAGTATGAAAAAAAAAAAGCAAATATATTTTTTTTTTTTATTATAATTTATAAAATATTTGTTTTTTCAGTTGGAATTTAATAACAGATTTTAGTGCAATTTAATTAGTATAATCAATCACATTATTAAAAAACATAGATATAGATTTATTGGATCTCAATTTATAATTAGAAGGGTAATGTAAATTATAAAAAAAAATATATGTATTTCGTTTATTTTATATATAACATTAGTTTAAAATTATGTACAGAAATAGGAGCAGAATAAATTCTAAAAAACATTTAAATAGTTTTGAAAAATAATCAAAAACTCAAATAATTTAAGCTTAGTTTATGGAAGTAATCTTTTTTTTAAAAAAAATAAATAAAAGAAATTAATTTTATTTAAAGTTGGGGTAAATGCAATGATTAAACATGTGAAGAAGTATAGAAATTAATGTTAAGTATGTGTCTATATAATAAATCTTTAGAAAATATAGATTTAAATCTATATGGGTAAAAAATATAATCATTATATATATTCTTAAAAAAAAAAAAAAAATGTATATTAAGTTGGAGTAAATGTACAGATATTGGATTATAAGAAATTTGTGATGGAATTATTGGATTATTTAAATCTTTAAAAAAGATTTTAGTTTTTAATCTAAATCTTAGTGGATGGTTATCTATTTCTTAATAAGGATATTATATGTTTGCTAATTATTTATAAAAAATAGTTTTAGAATTAGATCCTATTTTGATTTAAGTCAATATTAATATATCAAAGTAAATATAAAAACAGATATATATATATATATATATATATATATATATATATATTATACATATATTTATATATATTTAAAGATTAAATAAATAATTATAAATATCGAATTAATACTTAATAAGTAGTTTTATTACAAGAATGTAGTTTATATGTTTTTATAAAAATATTAGATAATATTTAAAATAAAAAATTGAAGTTTCTTAAGATTTATATATTTTAAATTTAACTAATGAAAAAATATAATAAGTAAATTCTAATTTAATTATAAAATAATAAAACATATGAATATAGAAAAATAAATAATGATAATAAAAATGAAAATATTAAAAATATATTAAACTTTTATCTAATAATAATTATATAATATAAAAGTTTTATAAATTATTTAAAAAAATAAATATAAACTATTATTATATCTAAATTTATATTTATATATTAACTTTTCATTAGTTCATTATATTTTATCTTTCTATTTAAACGGATTCTTCTACTTTTTTTAATTCGAGAACTTCTTATTGTAAAGTTTTATAATATTATATTCTTTATTAAAATATTTCGTTTTTAATAATTTGAGTTGGATCGTTTAATTTTGTTACTGATTAACTAATTTATGGTAAAGAATCGTTTTTTTTTTTAGTCTTAGGTTACGGAGTACTATTTTCTGAAGAATTTACTATATTTTATTTTTATAATTCTTTAATATTTTTTCTAAGTTAATTAATTTCTTTAATTAATTAAACGTTATTAGTCATTTATCTTATTTTATCCTCTTTGTTTATTTATTTATCTTTTTCGAGACTTTTTTTAAACATTGAAATTAAATTTTATAAATTCTATTTTTAGTATTTATATTCTTTGACTATGTTATCTTCAATAACATTTTTTTTAGCCTCTACTTTTATATATTTTTTGTACATATTTTCTATTTCATTTTCTAATTCATATTTATTTAAAATATTCTAAGTTACTCTGTATACATCATCTTTAAATCTCGAAATTTTCGTCTCTTATTTATATATAATATTTCTTATTTTATTTTTAAAAAAAATAATATTTAGTAAATATATAATATGAATATATATATATATATATATATATGAATATATATATATATATATGAATATATATATATTTATTTTTATATATATATTATATTTGATTTTTTTTTTTTTCTATTTATTTACCTTTAATATTAAATTTCAACTTTCATGGCCTCTTATGTTGTATATAATTCATCTACTACTGTCCCTAAATAATTATTATATTTATTTAAAGATTTTAACTTTTCATCCATATTTAATATTTCGACTTTCATTAATTCTATTTCTTATTATCTTGGCATAATGTCTTTTTTTAAATCTTTAATTTTATAATCAAGAACAAATTTAAACTTTTCTAAATCTTATACTTTTTTTTTTAATTTTAATATGTTTTTTTCCTTATCGCTTATTATATTGTCTCTTTCGAATAATAGCTTTCTCTATATATCTATTTTATCCTTTAATTCGGCATTTAAGTTTTTTAGTTTTTCTTTTTATTTCTCATATTCAGATTTTTGATCTTTTAATTCTTGGCATTCATCTTGTTGTTACATTATTTTCTTTTTTGTTATTGATATTTCACTTTTTACTTTTAATGATTATTCAGTTAATATATTCTCGTCTTTTTTGTTTTTTTCAGATAAGTTTTCTATTTCACTATCTTTTTCGTAAATTATTTAATCCAATACTTCTTTTTATTCTTTTTCTAATTTTTATATTTCTTTTTCGACTATTTCTTTTTATATTCTTTTTTATATTTTTTGATATATATATAAATATATTTATATAAATATATTTATTTTATATATTTATATATAATTTTTATATATATAAATATATGTATATATTAATTTATACTTTTATTCTTCAATTTTTTTTAAATAATTATCTTATAATTCTTATATTTTTATATTGTTTTATTAAATTAATTTTTCTTTGTGCTTTTAATTTTAGCTTATTTCGATTTCTAAAAGTCTTTTTTAATGTTCATATTATTCAACTAATGTCATAATTTACTAATTTAAAAATTTTTAAATATAAAAAATAAAAATACTTTTTAAAAGTCATTATCTATATTTTAAATATCATTTTCCATATTTTCTTATAATAAATTAATCTCATTAGCATATTAAGCATCTAAATTTTTAACTTAACCCTACTATTAATCTATATTATTTTTCATTTAAATCTATTCTTATTAAATATGCTACTCTAAATGTATAATATGATCATCTTTAGATGCAAAAGATGCTTAAAAGCTTTAATTTTTAATCTCTTAAAGTTAAAGAATTAGCTAATCTTTAGTTGTTTTTAGTTCATCCAAATCACATTTATTTACTAATATATCTTCCGAAAAATTATGGTAACAATCCCTATATTTAAGTTCTTTAGCATTTTAATCTTTGACCTCAAAAAGCATAATACATGAATCTTTTCCTTATGAAATTATATATTTATCATCTTTTGTAATTAAAATATTTTCTACTCCTTTAATATCGTGTGCATTATAATCATTATAATTACCTCTAGAAAGTGGAAAGGAAAATATTCTTAGTATTCCAGAAAATTAATTTTCATCAGAGATTCCCGCAAAAAGCAACTTGTTAGTATTTGTAAATTTTAGGGAATTTATGTTTATTCCAACGTCTTTTTTCTCCACTTTCTCTATAATTAAATTTTAATTCATTTATATTAAATGAATTTTCTTGTCACTTCCGCACGCGATTATTTGCTTATTGTCGTTTGTGATAGAAATAGAATAAAAATTAACTCCTTTGTAGTGAATTTCAATTAATTTGGGAACTCCATTGAGTAAATAATAGGCATCTTTGTCTAGATTCCAGGCATATATCATCCCATCTAATCCACAAGAGGCTATTTTTGTATCATCGGATGACCAGGCAATAGATTTCACTCTACCTGTATGTCCTTTGAGGGTTAGATGAGGCTTTATATATATTTTTTTTTATTTATTTTTTTTATTTTTTTATTTACAGGACCTTCTCCTGTATAGAAATTAAATATTTAAATTATATGATTTTGTGAAAAAATGTTCACAGCGGCAAAATATTAACCACCATTAGAAAATTGGATTAATCTGCAACTTTTAAAAGGAGAAATTTCCTTAAAAGAATTATTTTTTGAATTTTAAGTATTTATATTAAGATTTATTAATTTTAATTTATCAGTAAAACTTACAACTGCCTATATATAGAAAATATAAATATATATAAATATAAATCTATATGTATATATAAAAATAATATAAAATTATATATATATAAATTTTTATAATTATTTATATCTATTACGTATATTCCTTATGGATTCAATGCAACACTAAGAGGCTCTTCATTAAAATTATATAAATTATCAAGAACTTTATTTTCGTAATCCCATATTTTTAGTGTTTTATCTTAACCACATGTTGCTATTATTGGTTTTCTATAACAAATATCGATTCCGTTTATGTTTCTGAAATGTGTATTATGTATAATTAGATTTATAATAGGTTTATTTTTACAAAAGAGGATGTTATCTCCTTTTTGAATTAGGATTTCGTATATTTATTTATTGTCAAGTGCAAATATTAGTTTAGATTGCTCGAGATTTATGTCTAGGGATGAAATTTCTGCTTCTATACTATTATCTATGATTTTATTTACTGATATTTTATTTATACAGTTAAAAGTATTTTATTTTAATTAATATTCAAAAATTTATAGGTTTTAACATGCTAAGAAAAAACCTGAATTAAATTGGGCATATGAGAGTATTTTATTTTACTTTTTTTTAGAAAGGAATAATGGGGAATCATTTAAAAGTTCAAATTTGATGTTTTTTTAATAATTTTCATCTTCGAAGTTTTAATTAGCAATATAAATTTGGCTATTTTCACAAATTAAGATAAGGAAATTTTTAATGTAAAAATGAAAAAGAAAATTTTTGTCTTATATTTCATCTTGAAATTAAATTAAGTCTTTTAAAAAAATTAAAGAATACTACTAAAAATTATCTAAAAAAGTCTCCTTTTTCTCATATAATTAAAGGTAGTTTTTTCCAATAAGACTAATAATATTCGCGTTTTAATCGAAAGTCTTTATTTATTATATTTCTTGTTAAATTCCTAAGTTTATGTACTGAACACATTACATTTTATCGTGGTTCCACCAACTTAAAATTGCATCACCCCCACCTCCACTGGTCGAAATTAAGTATTTTCTCTCCTATCCTTACGTTGGAAAGACTATATTGGTCCATTATTTAATATTTATGTTATCTAATTCGGTATTATTTAATTACTTTATTAATTTCTAAGTTAATGTATCGTATATTAATATACCAGTATGGCCTAGAGATTCTTATTATACACCTAGAGCTAAATAACGTTTTAAAGGGCTTATAGAAAAACAAGTTATTTGATTATATGTTAGAAGTGATTAGTAGAATTTTTAAGATTTGTCGGTTAAATCGTAAAGGACTATGTTGTTGCCGGCTTAGTATATTATATGAATGTTATCTTGGAATTAAACATTTATTTATATTGTTGAAGAGCTTATGCCAAAAATATGTTTTAATTGAATTTATTAAGCAGAAGTTTGCATGTTTTTTTTATTTTTTTATTGTTGTTATTTTTTGTTTGTTTAATAATAAATTTTTATTTATATGTATATATATATACGTATACATATATATATATATATATATATATATATTTTTTTTTATTTATTTATTTATAGGGTTAACATATAAATAATTTTTTTTTTTTTTTTTATTTAAAGAATTTTTTTTTATTTTAAAAAATTATAAAAATAGAAAGAACAGAAAAGATAATAATTATTCTTTAAAATAATTTTTTGTTCTATAATTAATAAAAAAAATAAAAAAATATTAATTTTTTTCACTTTTATTTATTTGCATTATCTTTTGCATTTTCCTTTACATTATCTTTTGTATTTTCTTTTTCTTTATTATCTTCTTTATTTTATTTTTTACTTTCTTTTTCTTAATCTTTATTTTCTAATTTATTATTAATCAAATTATGTAAAGAAATAATAGATTTAGTCAAAGAACATACATATAAAACAAACACCATGTCGTTATTTTTAGCCGAAAAAGCTCTAATCATCTTCTCATCATTAAGATTAGGTAATAAATTTAAAATTTATTAAATATTAAATATAATTTCGTTTTTAACGACAGCTTTTCCACTTAAGACTTTTTCTAAATAATCTTTTATTTATAATATTTTTCCCATCATACCTTTTAAAGCTTATATTTTATCATTTACCTAATATATATAATATATAATATATAAAATATATATATATATATATATATATATTTATATATAAATAAATAAATTACTTAATTAGTTAATGAATTAACTGATATATCTCTTATTTCTCTCAAAAGATGTTCCACACCAATTTCTTCAGGTTCAAAGGCCTCTACAGTAGATGCTAAATGTACGAATCTTTTAATAATTTCTCCTTGTTTACTAACTTCTTCTACAGAGCAATAGGCTTCAGTTGGAAGTGCTAATTTGTCCTGATTTTGGACATCTACGATTAATAAAATTGGATTTGGTGTGTATTTTTTAAAGACCTCATTTATTTAAATGTCATGTTATTTATAATTTTAACCTGTAGTATACCAGCCGATAAATTTTTCACGAGCATTTACTTTTTTGAACATTAAAAACATTGTCTCATGATATATATGGTCTACAAACCATATATTTTATTATTTAGGATCTTCATCAAATGGTATAGCGTAACAATTTGTTACATCAATCTTATCTCCGGATCTTTAACCTAATAATACACCGAGAACACGACGGTTTTTATTCTGTTTAAAGGCACGATTATAGTGATCTACTACTGAAAGTAATACTAAAGGATGAACTGCTATTAAAGATGGAATATTTTGAATTTTAATTATATTGTTATTTTCAGACATATTTTTTTTATTTTATTTTTTTTAATTTTTTTAATCAATAGTCTGTTCTTGAAAAAAATAAATTAATTTCTTAAAAGTATTAAATATTTTTTTTTAAAAATTAGTATTATGTAAATTATAAATATTTATACAAATATATAAAAATAGGTTTTGTAGTTATATAATTAAAAAGATAAAATATTATTATTTTATTATATATATATAAAAATATAAATATTTTTATATATATCTTATGATTTATAAATACATAGAATATTTATATATAAATTTATAAAATATATATAAATATAAAACATATATTAATATATTTTTATAATTATATATATTTATATTTTATATTTATCATATTTTTTATTTAATATTCAATTTTTTGCTAATCTTAGTAAATCTTATAATTTAGATAATCTATCGTCTATATCTATTGTATTATCACATACAGAAGAAATATCTTAATTTTATTTATTTTTTGACTAATTTAAAGAATTATTGAAACTTTTTTTCAAATTACTTATTGATTAATTATTTTCTTTATTTTATTTTCTTAAATCTTCCAATTTTTTCATTAAAAAGAAATCTTCGTCTTAATTTGAATTTATATTCTTAATTTATAAATACATATTCATATATATATATATATATATATATATATATATATATATATATATATATATATATATATATATATATATATATATATATAATATTTTTAAAATTACTTTTTCTTTTTTTTTATTGTTATTTATTTCTTATTTGTTTCTTTAACTACTAAAATTTCTCGAACTGCTTATATTTCTTTAACTACTAATTGTTATTTTTGGTGAATCTGCTTTAATTTTACTGCTTGAAACTAATGTAATTTTCTAATATTTTGTTTTTAAGTGAATAAAACATTTTTTTTATTACCTTTGTTGGCGTATTTTACGCTTTTGGAGTCGCACTTTTTTTTCTATTTTTTTAATTTAATATTGTACTACTATTACTACTAATATATTTTTTAGGTGTATTTGATTAAACTTTATGTTTTTTTTAAGATCTAATTTTTTTTTCAGAATCATTAATTGAATTTCTACTTTTTAAACTATTTGAACTTTATTGTCTTTGTAAAAGAGAAGAAGTCCTTAAGGTTTCTTTAACAAGAATTTACTTATTTATTAATGTATTATTTTTTTAAATAAGCTTTCCTTTGTTATTTAAAGACTATTTTAATTCTTATTCTAATTAAGATATCCTTTATTTTTATTTTTTATCATTTATTTTATGACATTCAAGTTCTTATAAAAGGCTTACCATTTCAGATTACATTTGTTCGATTTTTTATTATTATTATTAAATTTGTTATTATTATTTTTACATATTTTATTCTTATAAAATTAAGCTTTATTATTATGAAATCATCACTTTTTCACCTTCTTTTAGTTTTTGTTAGACTTCTTATTAGTCTATATTGCTTGATTTTAAAAACTGGATTTCCTATTTAAGTTCTTCTATTATTTATAGTTTATTTCTTAGTAAATTATTTTCATATTATATTGTGTTTTTGTCTTGTAAATTAGTTCTAGTTTATCTTAATTACTCGTTTTCTAGCATTAGTCTTCTTATAGAGTTTTTTAGAATATAAGGCTCTGGGTTTTCTATATAATCTAATATTAATGGATACCGAACTTTATCATATTCCACTTCATAACATAATACTAAAACTAGTTTTTTACTATTTTATATGTTTATAGTTTTTTAATTATTATTGTTTCCATGTTTTAATTTGTTTAAAATTTCTAGGTTTTATATAGATACGATATCTATGAATACTGATTCAGATGTTTAGTATATTGCAGATAGTAACATTTTTAAAAAAACTTTAAATTTTTTACAGTTTCCGGTTTTTTGCGATAAGTCTTCAATTTTTTAACTTGTAAATAAACCTTTCCATTAATCACAAGTACTTCTTTATTCGATTTCTATACTTAGCTCTTCATTTGTGTTTGTATTTAATCTTAATATATATTCAATCTTTTTATTTTATTTTTTAATATGTGCTTATATCATATTTAATTTACGTTTTATGAATTTTTTATTTCTATTATTTTATCTATTAATATTTCATCCATTTATTAATATTTTAATTATTTAGTTTTTATTTTAATTTATAATGTTTATATTTTTTTATTGCTTTTAAAAAAAAATGATTAAATTACCTTTTTTATTTATTTTTTTTCGTATTTTTTTTTTAAATTTATTAATATTTATTATAATAATTTAATTTCTTTAATTAATAATAATAAAAAAAACTAAATATAAATTAAAAAAAAAAATGATTAAAAAAAAAATAATTATAATTATAAATTTTATATTTTACATAATAAAAATAATAAAATATACATAAATAAATTATAAAATTTTGTTATAATTAATTTAAATTTTTTTTTATAAATTTAAAAAAAATATTAAGTAAAAAAACATATTAAAAATATAAAAATATCTTTATTAAAAAATAAATATATATAAAGATATATTATATTATATATATTTATAAATATAAATATTTATATATATTAAAATATGAAAATTCTAAGAAAAATTTTTAAATAATTAATAAGAAAAAAAATTTTAATTCTGAAAAAGTGTTTTAAGTTTTGAGATATTGTATATAATCAACTTTGTGTAAAATAATAAGTTCTGGAGAGTTGAATATATAATTAATATTAATAGGTGTCTTTTTTTACAATTTATATTGTTTTTTTTCTTTATTTAAAAGCATAATCATGTTTTTTATCTTTTACTGTGTTTAAAATCCCTTTTGCCTAAAATAAACTAGAAAAAACCAAACGGAATTATTATTTTTACTTGTCGAAGTGTATCTATTTAAATAATGGTAAATAAATTTAGGTATATAAGAGACAATATTTTACCTTATATTTACATAAACTTCATTATAATTGATTAACTTTGTACTTTTATATAATCTAGACAAGGTTCTTTTGCAAAATCCAGAGTAATTTTGGTATATTTTCGAATTTTAAAATCCCTATTCTTTTTAATTTTTACCAGAAAATAATTTTTTTAAAATCAATTTAACCTAAATAGATTATACCTGTAATATAAAAATACATCAAGTGGCAAGAAATTCAATATTGTACCAATTTTCAACCTCTAAAACTTCTAAAATTGTTATAAAGGCTCCAATATTGCAAAACTTTGAATTTTTGTGCTTATCACCGTTTCCGACTCAATCGCTGACTTGAGTTAATACGTAGAACAAGGGCAATGTCCTAAAGGCTATATAATAATAAAGAAATATATATAAAAGGTAGATTAAATATTATTATAAAAATGCCATTTAGCTCAAAGCTGGTTGACTGATTTAAAGAGATTAAGAATTAAATGCTTAAAGACTTCTTTTTATGGTTAGCTTCGATGCCTGTAGTTTATTTTTTGGTTTATGTACTGTAAAAAGTGTTAAAATGTAAGGCTAGTCTTATAGGAGTATGGACAGATGTGGGATTGAAATAATAAGTTTTTTTTTCGGATTTTATAAGTTCCAAATACTAGTATTATTTTATTTAAATTTTTATTATATTGAGGTTTGTTATATTTATATAATATTTTTTTATTTTAATAAATATAATATTTTTTTGTTATCTTGTTGTATAAGTACTATATGATCGGATTATTTACTTTACTAATACGTGTAGTTTATAGTTAATCATTTAATTAATATATTAATATCATTTCTGTTTAAATAATTATTTTCCGAAAAAATTGATTTTATATTTTTATATAAATTATATATTTATTGTTTGTATACATTTATAGTCATATAGATTAATTAATTTTTTATTATTTATTAATAATTTTTATTATAATTTATATATATAAAATATTAGAAATGTCAAGAATGAAAAAATTTGTTTCTTTCCATTTAAATTAATAATAATAATAAAATGTATCTAATAATTAAAATAAGTTCAGAAAAAATTTAAGTTTATTTTTAAAAAATCCTTCTTAAATTATAAAAAAGTCCTCATTATCTATAAATTAAAGTAATTAAAAAGATTTAGAAAAATATGAAGAAAATTTTGAAAATAAATAAATATTATAATCTTTAGATTTATGGTCATAAGAAATTCGTATATAATAATAATTTTTTTATAAAAAAAAATAATTTTAAAAGAATTAAATAAATTATTCAAAAATGATAAAGAAATAATTCAGAATACAATAAAAAATAATAGTAAATATAGTCAAAAACATTTAATTAAAGATAATCAATAAAATGAACCTGATATTTCCTAAAAATTAATAAATCATATATTATAAGATGAAGGTATATATATATATATATATAAAACAAGTAATTAAAATCTTAATATAACAAATAAACAAAAATAGATTAAATAAACTAGAATAATATTTAAAGTTAAAAACTTGAAAATAATTAAGAAAAAACGAAATATAATTCAAAAATAATATAAAATGACATAAACCAAAATATAATAAATTCAATAATATATAATAAAATAAAAAGACAATTATCAAATCCATCTCCTAAAAAAAGACTTTCAAAAGAAAAAAATTATTAATTCAATCTTTCAAATAACTGTGTAAATTCTTTTAAAATAGTCTCTAAAATTTTAAGAAACTAAAGCTTTTCAATAAATCTAACCTAAATAAAAAATAAAATATAATAATATTAACAAGACACTATAATAAATAAGAATATAAAAGACTTAGATTAAGAAATTAAGTCATTATAAAGTTAAATATTAAATTACGAATACTTAAATGATTTATTTATAAAGAAATTTGTTTAAATATAAGAAGATATTTAAAAGAAAAAAAATATTTAAATGAATAAAGGATATAAGTTAATAATTTAAGGAATATAATGGCTAATATATAAGACTAAAAATCATAGATAAACGATAAATATTCTAAAATCGAATAGTCTTTATTAAATCATCAAGGTTTTTCTTAAAATAATAATTAAAATAACTCTATTAAAGAAAATAGAATAAATTATAGGTCTTAAAAGGCAAAAACTGATAATGCCTTCACTGATGTGACAAAAAAGACTTCTTTTTAACAAGAAAAAAGTCTGAATTAAAAAATAAACGAAATTTCTGAAAAAAAAGTGTTGAAATTTCCTAAAATATTATGAAAATTAAACAAATTTAAGACGAAATTAAAAATATTGAAGTAATTGTAGTTGAATAAGAGAATTTAATTAAAATTTAAAAATAATAAAGGAATTAGTTAAAATTAAAGTTCAAAGAATTTATAAAAGATCTTATTTTAAAAGGATCTTCTTCTTCATATAAATAAAGTATTATTGATTTAGTTAAATTATTAATTAAAATTTAAACTGAATTTTCGTTTGAAGATTTACCTGGAGTTTTCGATGAGTTTTCGAAGAAATTTATATTTAATATTGCCGAAATCGAAGTGAAAATGGAAAATTTGAACTTAAAGAAAAAAATAATTCATATAAAAAAATAAATATAGAAGATATTTTAAGCAATAATAATAAGTTTTCGTTTTTAAATAAAAATAAGAACTTTGTAATTAGTCAAAATCATAATAAACTTGTATTAAAGCCGTTTATTTAGGTTTCAAATGATGGAAAAATCGTTTAATAAAAAGAAAGAAACTCAGTTTATTATTTATAAACGATTCCAAATAGGGAAATATAAAATGGTTATTATGATAGATAAAATGCGAATTTTAACTAATAATAATAATAGGAATATGAATATTTACAAAATTATAGAAATTATTTACATTCATAGGAAAAGGATAGACTAAAAAATCTTTTTAATATTAATTTTAAAAATAAAAATAAATATTTGGAAATTTTAAATCTTATATATGGATAAGATTAAGGATTTAAAATTTATTAAGATTGGAATATTTAATAGACATCTAATTAATTACAAAATAATAATAATTAATTTATTTAAAATGTAAAAGAGCATTATAAATAAAAATTAGTACCTAATTAATTTATTAATAATACATGTTTTTAAGAATTTGGTTAATGAATATATATAACAAAATTAATTTATATATTTTTTCTCTTTATTAAAATAACAAAATAAAATAAAAAACAAAAAATGAACTTTTATTAATATTTAAATTTTATTTAATAATATTTGCCTTTTTTATTATTTTTAATTTATTTATACTAAGCTCTTGATTTAGTTTCATATATAATTATGATATTATTTTTTTTATCAGCTTACGTATAGATAAATAAAAAAATAACATAAATTAATTAAAATGGATTATTTCATTATCTTCCATAAAAAATTTAAAATTTACTCACAAAAACAACTCTAATAGAAGTATTAAACTATCTATGGAACTCTAACATATTTCTATGTATAAAAGCAATCACAACAACTTTTTTTACTGATTAAACACCAGAAGAAGTATTAAATAGTCTTCCTTTAAACCTAAAATAAAGCTTATTAACAGAAGGAATAATACACACATTTCCAAAACAGATTTAAGAAACATTACTTAGTAAAGATTAATATGAAAGTAAATAAAAGAATATATAAATAAATATAAAAATAAATATATATAAATATATATATAATATATATATATATATATATATAATTATTATTATTTTAATAAAAATTTAGGATTATCATATAATAATAAAGAAAATTAAATAATAGATTAAAAAAGCGAATGGGGAATCCAAAAAGAAAACTAAAATAAAAAAATAAAGTATTAAAATCAAGAAAACGACCTTAATTATTGCCATAATAATTTAGAAATATAAAATACATAATTATATAAGTTAATTAAATAATCAAGTTTTTACTTCGCAAATAAATTAAAATCAGATATTAAACATACTCCTTAAAATTCTTTAGTGAATTAAATAAAAGGTAAAAAATTAAGCGATCATTAAATATAAAATACTAATATTGAAAATATTGGTATTAAAACTAAAATAATAGCCTCTTCTTAAGATTATAATACTCTTTAAGAAAATTCATAAAATAAAAAAATTTAGTTTTAAAAAATATTCTCTAATATTAATAATGATTCTTTAGTTGGATAAATTAAAAACGCTCTTTAATTAATCTCAAGTGTCTAATAATTAAAAAAATATTCTAAATATATTGATAATTTATAAAATAAAAATGTTTATAGAATTTTTATTATTTCTACCTTTTTTTATTGTCATAAGTTTTTATTTCAAGAAAAACTAGGAGATGGTTCATTTCAAGTTCTTTGTTTGCACTCTATGTGTCTTCATTTGCTTTGAGTTTTGGAACTTTATCACTTTTAGTTTATAAATATTCGAATAAGTAAAATATTTAGAATAATAATCATAATAGTAGTAGACATTAAAGTATTAAATATGTTAAATTTCCAAAATAAGATGTTTTTATTGAAGATTAGATTCTAGATGGAAATAAAAATTATAATTGATTTTTTGTTTGTTTGTTTGTTAAAAAAAAAAAAATCTTCTTTTTTTTATTAATTTTTTTTCTATTTATATATAATTTAAAATTAAATCTGAGTTTATATTTTTAATAATTTATTTTCATATTAAAAATATTTTATTAAACCTTATTTTTTTTCGAATTTAATATTCTTTTGTGTATACTAGTTATTTATATTTTCCCCATTTTTTTTTAAGTAAATTATATTTTGATTTTAAAAAATAATATTATTTAATTTTTATTGATAGATTTTCATAAATTAAATATTGAATTTTTAACCGATCATATATATATATAGATATATATTTCTGGACAATTACGGGAAGTTTCATAATTTATTAATTGTCTTAATATTATTATATTTATCTAGTTAGCTTATTATAATAATAATTTCATTTTATTTTAGTACATAGTAATTAACTTATTATTTATATTTTGACGAATTTCAAATAATTTTTTAAATAGAAATTTAAGGAAATAATGCTTTTATTTATTAAAAGAAATATTATTTTTGTTACGATTAACTGGCTAATATATATTTTTTTTAGCAATTTTTTTAAATAAATGATTAAAATAATAGTTTTGTTTTTTATATTAATTTATTTTTAAATATAAATGTTTCTTTCTCAAAAATCTTAAAAACTTGAAAAATACGCAAAAATAAAATATTATAAATAATAAATATAAAAATTATTTAAATATTATTTAAAACTTAAAAATTTATAATGTTATTTTGATAATATTTTTGCTTTTAATTTAAATTATTATTTGGAAATTAATAAAAAATTAAATTATAAACAAAACAAAAAAAATGAATGAACAAGAAAATATAAAATATATTAAAGAGCAACTTAAAATGTATAAAATGGTTTAAAAGAAAATATATTATAAAAATTAAATAAAAAATTCAAAAATTAAATTTTAATATATATTATATAAAAATAAATAAAGAAATATTAACGTGAATTAAATAAAAATTAATTGATTTTAATAACAAATTTAAAGCTCGAAAACGAATTGGAACAAAAATAAAATATAAATGAATTTAAAAATAATTTATTATAACAAAAGGAAAACTAATTGAAATAATATTTATAATAAGAATAACAATTAAAAAATTAGATATAAAAACTAGAAGTATTTTGTTAAAAATGTACATGTTAAAATGAAAATATTAACAATTTATTAGAATCAAGTTAAAAATAAGACTAATTTTTATAATAAAAAAATTTTTAAATAATTATTAATAATCTTCAAAGGAAATTTAAAATAAAAATATATTTATATAAAAAAATAAAAATCGATAGAATTAAAGAAAATAGATATCTTTGTAAATAATAAATACAAAATAATATACAAGTTCAGGAAGTATAAAAGAAAGTTCGTAATTAAGTTTATCAAAAAAAGATAATTCGTAATTAAGTTTATCAAAAAAAGAAAATTCAAATAATTTATAAAATAAAGATAAAAAAAAAAGTATTTATTTATAATAATAATAAAAATAATAATAATAATAATAATAATAATAATAATAATAATAATAATAATAATCAATAACTATTATTAAAAAATCCGATAGTACTACTAAAAAAATAAATTTTAAAAAATTAAAATTATTTAATAATAATAATGATTTTTAAAATTTTTCTTTGCATACAGAATAAGATAAATTTAAAAAACCAAGACAAAATTCTCTTTAAATTACTGAAAATTATCATCCAAATATTAATAGTCTTAGATTTTCTTTAAAATCTATAAATTTTAAAATAAATAAAAATAGTTTTCTTGAAAGAAATATTTCAAAATCAATACATTCTTTACCAAATAATATTATTTCTAAAAAAAATTAATTTTTAATGATGATGAATAATACAATTTAAAAGATGAAAATGAAGAGGAAGTTTATAATCTTCTAGATACGAATATTTAAAAATAAATATAGCCCAATGTTAATATGTAAAGCTATTTTTCAAAAAATATAACCGTAAATGATACATTGAAATAAAATACGAATATAACTTAAAGCGAAATCAAAGGGGAAGAACCTATAAACCCTATTTTGGATATAAGTCAAGATTAAATTTGTAATAATTAAGAACAAAATAACTCAATTATTGTAAGCAATAATGACGAAGAAAATTACTAAACTCTTACAGATGAATATGGAAAATAGAAATATTAGGCTAATATTCCAGTATATAATTAAATTTAGTTAAATAATTTAAAAAATTTTAATCATAGTAAGAAAAATATAAATATTTCTAAAAAAAATTCTATCAAATATACATAAATAAATCTAAATCAAGAAGAAGAAAATTTATTTGAATAATTTTTGATTTTTGGACCAGATTAAAATAGTAATTTTGATAATTAAATTTAAATAATTAATTTATATATATAATTATATATATATATATATATATATATATATATATATATATATATATATATATAAATATATATAAATATATATAAATATTTTTTATAGTTGTTCACCAGTTATTTAATATAAATTTCCTGATTCAAAAATTATTGATAATAATTAAATTTTGCCTTTTTTAGCTTTTCCTAATGGCGTAAATATATAAAGATTAAAATCTAATGGGTTAATATAGTAAATTAATTAAATAATATACACTAATTATTTACAATAAGAAAATTAAGATACTTTTACTTTTATTCTTAAAACTAATGAATCTTTTTAAAAAAATAAAAGATCTTTAGATAAAAATAGTCTTTTAGATTTTTGTAATCCTTCAAAAATACTTTATGGAATATGTTTTGTAATAAAAGATTTTATTTAAGATAAATAAAAAGTATTTTTATTATTTTATATATTTGAATGAATTTTATTTTATTTTATTTTATTTTTTTTAAAGTCTAAAAATTGTAATTTGAATTCTAATATATATTGTGTTTCAGAAAAGGCTATATGCTTTTTAACATATTATCCTTTTATTAGTTTTTTTACAGAAATAACTCACTAAATTTTAAGTTTTTTATAAAATTAAAATATATTAATTCTATAATATATATATATATATATTTCAAAGATTAATTAAGTATTGAAAGAAAGATATTCTTTAACAAAAGCTAAATTAAATTTAAATCATATTCAAATTTCTTCGTTAAATTATAATAAGATTTAATAAATGTAAAATATAAAAAAAAAATATATAAATATATATATAAATATATATATAAATATATATATATATATATATATATATATATATTTACAAATAGTTAATTCAGACATAATATAGTGTGTTCCTAAATAAATTATAAACTATTAAAATCTCTCAGTTTGTAAATTCATAAATCCAAATATAATTTAATCTTTAAACATTTACTTAAATAATCCCTTCATAAGAACAATCATATTATATAGAATCTGAAGGATAAAGTCATATAGTATTTTAGAACATAAAATGTGATAATTTTTAGAAATATATTTTAGTCTATTAATGGAATGCCATATAGTTTTAGTATCAACAAGCAGTTAATTACTTTCATCTTCTATTTTAATGTTTTAATCATTAATTAAGCCTTTTATATATCCCCATCCTTTAATAACGATAATTCCTTAGAATTTTATTCATTTATTAGACTCTCCAGTTCCTATATTTGTGGGATTGAAAATGACTAAAAAATGCTTTTTGGAATAATAAATAAATAAAAAATACGAGTAGTGCATTTTTGTGTTTTTAGATGAAGAAGAAGATTAGATATGTGGAAATAATGATTCTTTTTAAGTCAGAAATTCTTAAATTTTTAAAAAAATTTATTCAGAAATAATTATTGACTATAATTAAATTACCAACTTTTTTATTTAAAAAACTGTGAATTCAAGCTCTAATAATAAATAATAAATAAAATATAAATAAAATAATAGACATTCTTATAGTATAAATACTGCTTCTTTGTAAAATAATTTTCTTAATAATGAACTTTCTTCAAGTTTAACTCAAAATACAGATTTTTAAAGCCAGGAAAATTAAAGTTCTAATAAAATTGGGTCAAATTAAAAAAGTATCTATAATTTATTTATTTAAAAAGAAAAATGCTTAAATATTATGAATTTTATAAATAAATTTATTTAAAAAGACATTCTTGATCATCTTCCTTTTATTTAAAATTATAATTAAAAAAAAGTAATGAAAAATATTAGTTTTTTTATTAGATTAAATTATATTATTTATTTAAGGTTATTGATTTGCAATAAATATAAAATTAAATTTTTGAAAGTAGAATGGATATTAATAAAGATTATATTTTAAGTAAAGTCCTTAAAAGTTAAATATTTAATTATTATGTACATGAGTATTATGATAATATATTTTAGAAATAAAAAATTTAATGATTTTTTTTTTTTCAAAAATTGCAATAATCAAGAAATTGTTTATATAAAATAATGATATATAATATATATAAAATTTAAAAAAAATTAGTTTATTTTTTTAAAATAAATAAAATAATATTATTTTTTTTATTTTATTTTTTTTTAAATATTTTTTCCTATATGAAAATATTTAATTTAATATAATATATATTTTATATGAAAGAGTTTTTATTAAATGACATAATAAATTAATATTTATTTATTTTCTATAAAAAATCGTCATAAGCTTTCGAAATTAAAAAATTGTTATTTATTATAATATTTATTTTAAATAGGATAATATTATTATTAATTTTAAGGAAATTAATAAATTTATACATATTCCTTATTATCTAAACTAGTTTTATATGCTGTATTATCAACTAACTATAGCTATTATTAATGAACAGATTAAAATGATTCTTGAAATAAATATTAAAATTATTATTTTTAATGGAGAATTTTCAAGCCTGTATTAATTTAAGTTTTTTTTTTGGAAATTGTAATCGGACTTTCAATTGATTCTTTATTAATTTCTTCATTTTTTTTTATGTTTTTATATGGTTAATTAATTATCATATCATTTAATTTAACTCCAATTTTATACCCAAAAAAAATAACAGCAAAAATGATAAAAGTAACATAAAAAAATTACTTCGAATTATTATAACTTTAACCTTAAACAGCTTTTACAAGTCCAATTTTAAAATTATCCTCATCAAAAATAGAATAATATTTTTTCAAAAAAACAGTTCCAAAAATTATTTAATTATTTAAATTATTTAAAACAATAACCTATAATTTACACTAGTTTTTATTTTTTATAATATATTCACTAGGCTTCAAAACAAATTTTATTTTTTCATTCTAATCATTATTCATATATATTTAAATACTAGGAAAGTCCTTTATTTATTTTGTATTACATTCACATTCTATATTTTTGGACTGTTTTTATATACATTCTATACCATATTCATTTTAAAGGACCTATATCATACTATTCAAATCTTCCTAACTTAAAACTATATTATTTGACCCTGTATCTATTAATCCTATTCTTTTGTTTTTTGAGTTTTAATTAATGAATGAGTCGCCTAATTTAAAATCTTCTATTTCTATTTTCCATTCGTTTTTTACTTTTAAATTAAAATAATTTAGTTATTAACCTTCTTTTATATATTTAGGGTCATATCCTCCTAAAATAAAGTAATTAGTATCTTCCGTTTAGGAAAAATAAAAAGAAAAGATGCTCCATTTTATTAAATTGCTTTCTTTTAGTTTTCCTATAAAAGACTAATTATTATTTTCTTATAATGCTAAACCTATAACTCCATCAATTTAAATATTTTATAAATTTTATGCATATTCGACTAAAATAAATTTATATTATTATGTTATGGACAGGTTGTTATTTTATATTAAAAAATAATCTTATGCTAAAATGCCTTTAACACTTCCTATTCCGTAATTTATTTATTTGTAATCAGTTTCATTTTTTAAAATTTGGCATTATTCAGTAGTTTCTACAGTTTAGTTTTTTTAGGTACATTTCTTTTTTTGCTTTTATTTACATGTCATACATTATTGGCCATAAATCCATATTTCAGAAGAACCTGTATCTAATAAAAATCGAAATTCTTATTATTCTTGGTATAATTTCCCGACCATTATTTTCGCGATGTAGTATGAATTTAAGTATTGTCCATCTATTTGATTTTATTTTATTTGAATAAATATACGTGTATATGTATATTAAAAAGTAAAATGAATTATTTTTTTTTCTTTTTTACTTATATTTACTTTATTAAAATAGTTATATTCTGTATTTATAATCGTTTAATGATTTTATTTGTGAAATTGTTAAAAATAATATAAATAAAAAGTTAAAATTTAAATATGTTAATTTCATTTTATTTAATAAAATAAAAAAATGTTTATTAAAATTTAAAGATTAATATTTTTTTATCAAATGTATAGGAAGTATATTATTTTATTTTTAAAAAAATAAAATAAACTTTATGTTTACTTTTTTAAAAATAAATTATATCAATAAGTATATTTTTCTATTTTTTTTGTTTAATAACTTTTTATATTTTAATACTTAATTATTCGATTATATTTACATAATTTTAATGCTTTTTCATTAAGTTAGATTTACAAAAAAGTTTTAATACATGATGTATATAAAGTAATTTATAAAATACATAATAAAGTATAAATTTATAGTTTATAAAATTCCAATAATTTTAAGTTTTATAAATTATGATAAACTAATATTTCTTAGAAGTAAAAATAATAAAAAAATATTTTATAAATAATATTTAATTAAAAAAGATTAATAATTTTTTATATATATTTTCTATTATCTAAAACTAAATAAAATGGGTAACATATGTAATCATGTTGATAATGAAATGACATTTGATAAAGATTAATAAAAAACTAATTATAATTTCAAATTTATAGAAGCAACAAAAAGAGTTTGTTTAAATGATTTTAAACTTTTAAAAGTATTAATATTTTTATTAATTTACTTAAAAACAACCTAATGAATTAAAATAAAAATATATTATTTTAACCTCTATATATAAATAAAAATAGGTAATTGGAAAAGGTTCATTTGGGAAAGTTTTTTTAGTAGAATTAATTTAAGAATGTAATAAAAAATGAAGTTAAAATTAAAATATATACAAAAAATAAACTAAAAAAATAAAAAAAAAAATAGAAAAAATATATGCAATGAAAGTAATAAAGAAAAAAACAATATAAAGCGATAGACATTTGCGGCATATAATTACTGAGAGATAAATATTAGAATAAATAGATAATTAATTTATAGTAAAATTAAGATATGCATTTTAATCTGATACTAAACTATATCTAGTTGTAGATTTTATGAACGGTGGAGAATTATTCTACCATTTATAAAAATTAGGAAGTTTTTCAGAAATAACAACTAAATTTTACGCGGCTTAAATAGTCTTAGGATTATAATATTTACATGATAAAAATATCATCTATAGGGATTTAAAATCTTAAAATGTTCTATTAGATTAAAATGCAAATGCTAAATTAATTGATTTCGGACTTTCTAAAATAGATGTTATAGGTATTTAATTTATTTCCTTATAAAAATATATGCTTTTTTTTGTTTATTTTATTCTTAGGGCACTCTTTATGTGGTACACCTGAGTATTTGGCTCCTGGAATTGTTCTAAGTGAACATGGGCATGTTAAAACTGTTGATTGGTGGAGTTTTGGTATTTTACTTTATGAAATGTTAACTGGATCTCCACCTTTTTATTCTAATGATAAAAAATAAATGTTTAATAAATTAACTTCAGTAATATTTATTAATATTAGTTTGTTATTAACATTATATTCTAATTTATTAGATGGAAATATAGTTTCCACCCCATATTTCTAAAGATGCATAAAATTTAATTTCTAGATTATTAGTTGCTGAGGTAAACAATACATTTTCATAATTTATATATATTTAAGTTTAACAAAAAATAAAGCCTACTGAAAGATTAGGATATGGAAATGATGGTACAACAAATGTAATGTAACATCCATTTTTTAAAGAAATAAACTGGAATATGCTAAATAATATGAAAATTAAAAGCCCATTAAATTTAAATATTTAAAAAGCAAATGATATAAGATTTTTCGATAATGAATATTTGTTATAAAAGCCTATAGATTCACCTTCTTCTTTTCTAACATAATAATTAGAATTTTAAGATTTTTCATATAATAAAAAGTAACTTTATATTCTATATTTTATTGAGCTTTTTAATTAAAAAATAAGTCTATTTAATAAGGAAAATGTTGAAAATGATTAAGTTGAACCATTTAGTTTTACTTAAGGACTTAAGGCAGATGAAAATCTATTTATTTTATAAAAATAAATAAAATGAAACAAAAACGGATGATATAAACTTTTAATTCTAAAATATATATTCTTAATTTATTTTAATAAATATAATATTTTTATATCATATATTAATATAATTTAGAAACTTATAAATAAATAAATTGAATATAATACAGTTTTAATTTTATATGAATACTTATTATTTGTAAAAAAAAAAAAAAAAGTTAATTATTGTATAAATTTATTTATAATATATGAATATTTTTATTTATAAACATATTTATAAATATATTTATTTTATTATTACTATATTCACAAATCTAATTAATTTTAATACAATTATATTAAATATACTTATGGGAGAAAATAATTATTTATAATTTAATAATATAATCAAAAATGCTATTTAAGAATCAATGAAAGGACTATTATTAAATAAGTATTTATTTTGTCATTAAAAAGAAAAGCTTAATCCTTTAATATTATCAGGCGCTTCCGGTGCTGGAAAAGTAAATAAAATTTAGAAATTATATAAGAAAAAATATTAAAATAAAAATTATATTTTAGGGAACTCTTTATAGTATGCTTAAAAATAAAAATCCTAATTTATTCGAATTAAGTATTAGCTTTACGACTAGATAACCAAGAATAGGTGAATAAAATGGCAGAGAATATTATTTTGTTTCAAAAGAAGAATTTTAAAATGTTAAAACATTATTTATAATTAAAAAATATACTATATATGTATATATATATATGTATATAAAAGGGAATTGATAAAGACTAATTTCTTGAATAATGCAAAGTACATGAGAATTTTTATGGAACTCATTAATAATAAGTATTTAATATAATTGATTAAAATAAGGTTATTTTATTATGAAATTTTAAGTTAATTTCAATTTAATTTTTATATGTAAAAAAAAAAAAGATTTGTGTTTTAGATATTGATGTTTAAGGTGCAGAAAAAATATATAAAAAATTCCCTTTTTGGAATTATGTATTTATTAATTCTCCTTCTAAATAAATTCTTGAATAAAGATTGAGAGCAAGGTAATTAAAAAATAAATAAATTAAAGGATAAAATTAAATTTAATTAATTTTAGGGGAACTGAGACAGAAGAATAAATTTAAAAAAGATTAAAAAATGCCGATATAGAAATAAAATAAAAAGATAAATTAGGATTTTATCATGATATAATTAACGATACTAAAGAATAAGCATATAGAGATTTATTAAGTTATTTAAATTTAAAATATTCCAATATATAAATAAATTGATTTTTATTTTTATATATTTCTTTATTTTATTTTTTATTGTTAAAATAAAATAAAAATTAAATATATAGATTTATAATAAATTAATAAAATTATATTTTTAAATTTTTAAATTTTTTTATAAATATTAAGTATTATTATATCAGAAAAAAAAAAAAAGTAGGAAAAAATCATATAAGATTATTATATTTAATTTAACAGATTATATAGGTAAAAATTTTCTTTGTCTTTTAAATTCTTAATTTAAATTAATAAAATTTTGTTTTTTATATAAATAATTAATATAAATATAATAAACTTTTATTATTTTAATATTCATTATTTTGATCATTTTAATTACTTATTGAACAAAATAAAAAAAACATAAGATTAATCTAAAATATTTGAGCTGAAATAATTAAATTAATTTAGCATTTAAAATAACAAATTTGTTTAATATAAATATAAGTATTTTTTAATAAAAAATACAATATTATTTAACTTTTTAATAAATATTTTTTTTATATATTCATCTAAAAAATGCTTAAAAAATTAATATTATAAATTATTTGAATTATTTCATAAAAATTCAATAAAAATATAATAAAATTAAATTTATTATTAAATATTTAAGTTTTTGTATTTATTTTTTATTATTATATCAATATAATATAATAAATAATAAAATCTTAAATATCTTATATTAACAAGTTATTTTTGGATAAAGAACTTTATTTGATTATATAATTTTATATTATAATTGTATCAATCATGTATAAAATAATATACGTCGAAATTTAAAGATATAATTTATATATATTCATAATAATATTGAGTTATATATTCTTCAAATCAAATTAATATTGTTTTCATTTTAATTTTCTGAAAATTTTTATTTTAGTTTACCTTTTTTTCTATTAAATCGCTTAAAATAAAGAATTAAATTATTAATAATTTATATTCCTTTTTTTTAAACAAAAAAAAACACTAATATATTAAGAATAATAATTTAAGCTTTTAATAAATTATACTTAATTATTTAGTGATTTTACAAAATTTATAAATATAATAATTACTTAATAATAATAAAATTTTAGAATTAATTTATTTTAGTCAATAATATCTAATTACTTTTTTTATTTCATCTTGTTCTATATATATATAAATATAAATAAAAATGTAAAGTATTTCGAAGTTTTATTTAAAAATAATCAATTTTTAAAATTTAGATATATATGATTTTGAATTTTAATAAAAAGAAAAAATAAAAATTAAAATGAAAAATTATATAATATTTAAACTAAAAATATTATTAAATTATATATATTATATAATAATTATATTTATTTAAATTAATTTAGTTTAATGATATATATATATATATATTATATTTATTAATATATATAATTTACACTTTTATTAATTTTAAAAAAATAAATGAAACCAAATAAATATAAAAATAAAAATAAAAGAAAATATGAAAATCTTAGTTTAAAAGAAAGAATATTAAATTCTGGTTATTATTATGATAAAATTAAAAAGAAATATTTTAGAAATCAAGAAATATATATAAACAATATTTTAAATGGTAATGAAGAAGGATTAGTTGAATAAATTTAATAAATAGTTGATAATTAATAATAATATGAATAATATATAATCTATACATAAAAATAGACTTAAATTAATAAATTAAAATATTATGAGAACTTATATTAAAAAAAATAGGGAAATTAGCAAAAATTAAAGATCGTAATTATTAAATATTTTTTAATTATAAAATGTAATTAGAAATATTTAAAATGTAGGCATATTTTAATTTTTAAATAAAAATATTATAAGAACAATAGAAATAAATGAATTTAATAAAAAAGTGATATATTAAGATTATATATATAAAGAAAATTATTTATTTTTAGTTTTGATTTTAAATGATTAATCTAATTTAGTTTCTTTTCGTATCCTTTTAAGATTTTAATAATAATAGTAAATTATAGCTGTTTATCCTAATATTAGATTTTAAGATTTTTTAAAATGTATTATTTTTTAAATCAATTAATAGCAATTTTTTGTATTTTATGCTACTAAATAAATTATTTATAAATTCTTATATACTTTTGATGAAAACTTGTAACTAATATAAGAATTTTAATATTAAATTAATTAGTTTTAAGACATTCTTGATGTATAAAAATACTAAGAAGATACATTAGTAATTCTTAAAAAATAAAATTTATTTTTCTTTAATTCAAAAATTAACAAGATGCTTTATTCAATTCATTTATAAAATTATTTTGTTAAATATATGTAAATTTGTAATTTTAATAGTATTATTATTCTTTATACGGAAAGTTCTAAATTTTTAATTGTAGATGTTGCTTTAAAAAAAGTAGTAAGTACTAATATATTTACAAACATTAGTAATTTTAATATTGTTTATTAAAAAAATAAATAAATTCATTTAATTTGTAAAAAAAATAATTATGAGTTTTTTTTTTGAAATTTTAAATCGAAAAAAATTAATGGTAATTGGAATTAATTTAGTAAAGTCAAATTATTAAGGTTAAATAAAATTTCGATGTCCTAAATAAAAGAAACTTTAATATAAATAATAACTAAATATGCTTAATAAATAATTAAATCTTTATTTTCAATAATATTGTTGTTTATGATAGTATATTTGATATAAATTAAAATATTATATAAATTGAAAATTAGATTTTATACATTAAAAATGTTTCGGAATATATTTAATTATAGTTTATGCCTATTAAATGAAAAATATAGTAAAAATTATTTAATATGTTTTTTATTTTAATTTTGTGTAATAATAATAAATAAATAATATAATTTCAATATTTTATATAATTATAATTAAATATGAATAATATAAAAATATTAATTATATAAAATAATTATATATAATAATTACTTTAATATATATATATATTTATTTAATAATAATTATATAAAATATTATATATATTATATATAAATATATATATAAACATATATATATATATATCATATCTATAAATAATTATAAAAAAATCATTTTTTTATGTTTTTTACAAAGAATAAAATAAACAGATTTATTAAATATCCATTTGTAAAATAAAAAAAAAAAATATTTTTAATAATAATTATTTTTATTTTAAATAATTTAACAAAATATGAGTGATTTCTAAGAAATTAATAAAAATCTACAAATAGAATAACAAAATATTTAAAATTTTAAGTAAAAAATTTATACAAACCCCCTATAACAAACTAAAATATCTATTGAATGTTTATTCATATATATATTCGAGCCTCATGAAACTGGTATTTTAAAAAAAAGTAAAAAAGAGATAATGAAAACTTAATTAAACTCCATGAATATAAAAAAATATATAAAAAACAAATCTGTATAGAAGAAATCTAAAAACACAGTATATATTATTTAAATTTAAACTAAAAAATGACCAATATAGAAATCGTTATTTTATGCAAAAAGCACATTCCTTACCCAAAACATGAGGACTTATTAATTTTAATGAATTTTTTAAATACGAAAATAAAACCAAATATAAAAAATAAGAAAATAAAGACTTTACTTTCTTTACTTAGTAGTGGATGTTATTTACATGATTTTTTCCAATAATAAATTTTAAAAGTAAATTCTTAAATAAATATAGCGGAAGAATAAAATGAAAAAAGTGAATATATAATATCTTTATTAGAAAAAAAAAGGAAATTCTTTAATAAATAAATTACGTAGAAGAGTTTGTTTGGTATATTTTTGATTAAATTAACATTAAAATTAATTACAAAACGTTCATTTTGTGTACTTTGATTTCAGTTTAATACTAGTGTGATTTATTGGGTGTTTATTTATATTAAATTTTGAGAGATTACAGTCTAAATTATTTAAATATAAAATTTTATGACCAGAATAATTTTATTATTTAAAATATTATCAAAAATAGTCCAAATTAGTCTCTAGAAGTCATATAAAAAAGCCTTTTATTGAAACTTAGTGTTATTGATATTTTAAAATATCAAAAAATTGAATAAATTGAAATAGATACGACTTTTTTGAAGTATCTTTTGAGAAATTTTATATCAAATAATTTAATTTAAGCTAGGTGAAATAAAAATATGAACAATATAAGGTAATTAGAACTAATTTTAGAAAAAAAATAAACGAATATTAAGAATAAGACTACGACTATCCCCATGTATATCATTTGATTTCAGAATATGACTAAAAATAGATACTTGTAGGTGTTTAATAAGGCCCTCACTCATAGATTGAAATATATATAGATGATATTTTTTCGGATAAAAATGAAAATATATAATAAAAATACGTAAAATATAACCAGAATTATGTAGGGGTGTTAGAGAGGAATTATTTTGGGACATAGTTTACATTATATAATGAAGGAATTAATTAGAATGAATTAGCTATTAAATATTTTATTCCGAAATAAAAATAAATTCTTGAAATTAAATACGAGACTAATATTATGGCAGAATAACCTCGAAAATTTACGGCTAAAGTTTTAAATTTTGAAAAAAAAGATGAGTTTTTGGAAATGTAATCTATGGAACCAGTTTATAATGAAGAATATTAATCTTATTAATTAAATTTTTATGGAAGAGTGTAAAAAGCTTCGGCAAGAAATTTTTTAGTGCATGATCCGGAGGATAATGATACTATTTATTTGTTACATGGAAAAGTTAGTAAAAACCATTTTTCATTAGATTTTAGGCATCCTTTAAATATAGTATAAGCTTTTGCTTTTTCTTTTAGTAGTATTTCAAAAAAATTTTTGGTTTAATGAAATCATATTATTATATAAAATATATATATATATATATATATATTTAAATAATTTATTTAAATATTATGTTAGAAAAATATATATAGAAAGGAATTACTTATAGAATTTTTTTTATAAATATGTTTTTATAAAAATAATTAAGATGAACAAAGAATAATTAAAAAATAAAAATATATATATATATATATATATATATATTATTTTTTAAATTTAAATTACTAATATGTAAATATATATATAAATTATATATTTATATATTCTTTTTTTTTATTTAATTATTTTCATAGTAATTTTTCATTTTTTTATTTTTTTTATTTTTTTTTTAAATAAATTATTTCAGCGTTTGCATATTCAGCTACTGATTCTACACTAGACTCATCAGTTCCTCTTCTTATTCTTTTTTTTTATAAGTTATTCTTATATAATTTTAAATTATTTATCAATAATTACTTAAAAAAACCGTTTTCTCCCCATTCTTTTCCCCAAGAATTTTACATTAGCCAATATTTTCCGTCTTTTTCAGATTCTCCCCATCCATAACTATTATTATGAATTTTATATTTTATTTTTATTTTTTAAAATATTATATTTTACCATAAAGCTGCATGTTCTACATTTCTCCATTCTGGCGCATTTTATCCTTTTTTTTTTTTTTAATAATAATAACTAGACTTATTAAAAATTAAAAGATTACCATTTAGAATCCATTCTGCAGCTTCAACTGAATGATAAACTCCACTTTTGTAATACATAAATTAATAATCAGGATTAATACTAGCAACTATAGGCCCATTTTTCATTATTTCAATCATCATTTCTCTTTCATTACATTTTCCATATCCTCCTCCTACAAATCTTTTTTGTTTGTTTAAAAAATAAAATAATGAAATGTTAATTTATTTAATAAAAAATATTACCCATAAGTAGTTATTTTATAAATTTTATCTAATTTATTTTTATCTATATAAGGACATCCTTTTTATGTATCCTTTAAAAAAAAAATTAAATTTTTTTTAGTTTAAAAATAAAAAAAGTACTTAATAAGGCATTTCTTCTTCCGAAATAAGGAAATAATCATATCCGAATTTGCCAATTTAATATACATACCCCCCTTAGCATCCCTAAGAAAAAAAAGAGCAGTCTAAAATATGTTACATAGAGATTTTATCATTAATATGTTTCCCATATTTAATTCTCAAACGTGCATTTAGCATATTTACAGTCGCAATCACATAACAACTTCCGCATTATTTCTAACTTGAAGGCTCGTCTAAATACTCTTTAAGGGAGAATTCTTTTGGTAAATCAGATAAATCTTATAATGAGAAATACTTATATTTTTTTTTTCCTTTTTTTCTCTATTAAGTATTTTTATTTGGCATAATTGTGTTTATCCCAGCTTCCCAGGTTTTATTTTTTTAGTTTAACTCGGTTACTATTTTTTCATGTATATTTAGGTCATCTAGTTATTTCATTTGTGGTTTTTTATCGAAAATTAATTCATAAAAAATCTTCACTATAGGGTTTTTTTAGATATTCGAGGCTTTTTTTAAATTAGGTTTTTTGTTTAAACCTTATTCATATAATTTATCTTCTTATTTTTATATTTACTCATATAATTTATTGTCTTATTTTTATATTTATTCATATAATTTATCTTCTTATTTTTATATTTATTCATATAATATATCCTCATCAGGCTAAACAACCTTATTTTGATGTCCATTAGAAATGCTTTTGTCTTTTTCATTAGGATTTATTTTTATTGCCTTAAAACAACCTTTTTAGTGTTCTTTTGTGTACCAACCTATTAATGTTTCTGTACAATCATAATTGTAGTTTTCGAAATTGTGTATTTCCTCAAAATCAAATTCGTTTTGGATTTCTTTTTAGAAGTTTTCGTTTGGATAGTATTTAAAATATGTAAAATATTAAATTTTGTTTATTTATATTATTATTCCTTAATCATATAGAACACTCCAATTTCCCTTTAATTTTTTTTAATATAGTTTATTAATGTTTTTAGTTATTTAAGATTATGTTCTTTTAAATTTCAAAATTACCTTAATACATTCATCTTCATTTACATATAAAGCTTAGTCGTTTCTTATAAATCTATTATTATTTCATTATTTACCTTTTATTTTTTATATTATTATATTTATATATTTTTTTACTTTAAAAATATTTAAATATGATTTATATGAATTATAAATTGTGTCTGGTTAACTATGACCACATTTTATATATTAAGTTGTTGTATAATATAGATTTTCTAGTTAAAGCTTCCATTAACCTATTATTTAGTGCTTTAAACAATGTACAGGTAAATCACATTTAATATAGTCTGAAATAATTATAAAAAAATAAAAAATTGTTTTTTTAATAATAATCATAAATAAAAAAATTCAAACAAAAAAATGAAAATATTTTTTGTTTATGTTTGTATATAATATATGTATATGTTTTTAGTTAATATTTTATTTTATATTGTATAATATATAAAAAAGATAAAACGCATAAAATTATCAAAAATAAAAATCTCTATAAACACAAATAAACTCGCATTAAATAAGACAGGCTTTAGTTTATTAAATCTTTAATATTTTTTTCGAAATTCATCCAAAAAAAATACACTAAAACTCTAAAATATTAACTACTTTATTATTATTATATCCATTAAATTATCTTTACTTAATTTTAAATTATTTTAAATTACTTTTATTTTCTCGAAATCTCTCCATTATTTTAAAAATAAAGGAATACTATATTAACCCCCCCACCCGTATTATGAATTAGTCTATATTTTAATTTTTTTACAAATATTATTTTAGTTAAAAAAAATAAAGAAAAAAATTATATTTTATTACTTGAATTATAATTGAGAATCTTCAATTTTATTATTTAAAGATATTGCGTTATATAAATTATTTTAGAAACGAGAATATTTGCTTTTTAAACGAATATATATCAATAAAATGGCTTAAGAGTTTTTTTGGAGGGGGGGGGGGATGTTTGATATGTTTTAGAAACTTTAAAATTTTATTTAATTTTTTTAGGACAAATATTGTATAATTAATTATTTTGAATCTAATATTATTACTATTTTTTTTAGTTTATTATTTTAATTTTGTATAATGATTTATTAAAATAATTCTTTATTTAAACATTATTCGTTAATAGTATTTTTTTTTGTTTAATTGAATAAAAAAAAAATATATTAATAATTTTTTTGTTTTTTTTTGTTAAGTAAAATTTTAAAAAATTAAAAATCAAACACTCAAAGGAATTGAAAAAATATAAAAATAAAAAACATTTAAATATATATATATGCATACCTACAATTATCAATATTAACTTTCAGCCTAATTAATTAAGTTCTATAATAATGTATCCCCATTATTAATGTTTTCTTACTATTTATTTTTTGACTCTTCCTTATATTCACTTTAAATTACCCTTAATAACAAGAAATTCAAAATTAAAATAGCAACTGCGATTCCAATTTAGATAGATGTACATCATTTAATAATTAAATCTAAAATAAATACGCAAAGAATATAAAAAATTCCATAAACTAAGGAACAGTAAGCGTAATTTTAGACGCTTCTTACAATTACTCGCCTCTAATAAAAAGTTATATTTCAAAAGAGAAAACAAATCCCCCTAAAACCACATAAAGCCATTATAAAGGAGAAATAGAAGCATATTAAACCATATAGAATAAACTAGGAATAAAGCATATTTATATTAAGGACACTATATGGCTATAAACTTGTTGTTTTTTATTTTTCTTATGTAAAAACTCATTAAACCATAAAATAGGGGCCTGCTAATAAAGATGCTATATAACTTCTTGGGTATTTATTTATATATATTGTTATCTTTTCTTCTTAGACAGCTTTTTTTTCTACTAGATCGATGTAGTATTAAGGATTTAGAATTAATTCGGTTAATAAATAGATTATAAATCCGTAAATATATTTCGGTTTAAGTAAATTAGCTAAGTTATGTTATATAAGGATTTCTAAAGTGGCTATGATTATCCATGAAAAAACGAAGTTTTCAAGGGAAGGATTTAAGAGGCATAAAGAATCAATAAAAGAGATATTATGCCAGAAAAAGCTGCCATTTTTGTTAATAAATTATCTTCAAGATTATCACTATATGGTTAAATGTCACCGTTTCTCATAAGCCAGTAGTTAAAGCAAAAGCAGACAACAAAATAAATATTTAATTTATATATTAAGTGCATTTAAGGAATCATAAATTGGGAAAAAGTGATCAAAAAAGCTATTATAAAGGTGCTTAAAAGACTAAATATGAAAGCACTTATTCGGATATTTTTTTACTCGATTTTTAAAATGACATGAATGTTTCTAAAATAATGAGAATTCGGCTTCTTTTGTTTGATTCAATAATCTTAATTGGATATGTGTTTATATTACTAGATTTTTAATTTTATTATATTTTAGAATGGTGTAGTCTTATGTCCATTAGATTAGTTAAACGATCTATTTAATAATCTAAAATAATTAGTTTTTAAGGCTTTTAAAAAATTATTTCAGATTGGTTTTCTTAATAATTCAAATATAAGATTGTTTAATTAGTTTAACATATATATTTTTAAAAGGTTTTTGATTGTTTTTATTTTTTTTTTTAAAAAAAAAATATTAATTAGTATGTATATATAATATATTTTTGTTTTTTTAAAAATATGTTGTTAATTAGTTATTTTTTAGTTTATTTATAAGTTTATCATAAAAGATTTAATTTTATAATTGAGAGATAAATTATATTTTGTAATAAATTATAAATTTTACTTTAAATTATTTATATTAAATATAAATTATATAAATAATAAGATAAATATTATAAAAAAATATTTAAGATAGTATTATATTAAAAAAAAAAAATTAATTATAAATGATGAAATATAATAAAAAATATATAATTAAATATAATGAAATTATATATATTAAATTATATATATATATATATATATATATATATATATATATATAAATTTAATATATATATTTGATTACTATTAATTAATATGAATAAAATAAAAAAAAAATATAAGATAAAATAAATATATATTTTATTTTCAAAATAAAAATTATACATAATCTATAATCAATTAAAACTTATTGATTAAATATAATTTTTTTTAAAAAAGTAAAATTAAATGTAAAACACAATTATAAAAAAATATATTAATACATATTAAATGCAATATCATTAAATATTTTTCTTATTATTTATTTCGTTTGTAAATTTCTTACAATTTTCTTCTACTATTTAGCATCCTTTTTTAAATGTATTATTAAATTTATTTATATATTATTTCATAAACCCTTCACTTACTCCTTCTATATTTTTTTAATATAAAGTTTTAAATTTATCTTATGCTTAATATGTAATATGTTCAATGGCTTGTCCTGTTACTGGGAATAAAGAAGATGTTTTTACTATTTTAGACTTCATATCCAACACTTATTTATCAAAATAAATATATATGTCTTCAACTGTATAACACCAGAGATATTTATACATTTTTGTATACATAAGTCTTTTTACTTAAAGCGTTTGCTCATCTATTATATTATAACTTAAAACAAAATTATCTTTTACAAAACTTAAATCTGGATGAGGATATTTATGCCAAAAGCTTTTGAAAACTGTATTAAAAGGATAATTGAATGTATATGATTCTGTACTCATTTTTTATTTTTATTTATTTATTTTATATTTTTTTCTTAATTAATTTTTTTAATTATAAATAAATAAGAAAGTAAAATATAATAATATTCTTTTCATCAACTGTATGTTAAATTATTAGATTAAAATTATTTAATTTTAACTATCAGATATTTTAGATCTATATAAGAAATATATAAAATAATTAGATATATGGATATATAAAAGAATTTTAAATATTTTTATTTCTAGTATATTATTTAGAAACATATGATTATATATATATTGATTTCAAAATTATTTTTTAGAATAATAAAAAACTGTATAATTACTTTATTATAATGAAATAATATAAAAATTTTGGTTGTAAAAAATTAAAAAATATATATATGTATTGATTTATTTATATAAAAAATAATAAATTATATGATTTTATTTTACAAAATAAATTTAATGAAGATATATACTATTTTAATTAAAGTGGAAACATATTTAATCTTAATATAAATCAGTATTTATATTATTTATTTTAAGTAGTTTAGTATTTAATTTTATTATTTTAACTTTTATTATCAATAAAGGAATAATAGTAATAAAAATTTGAAATTAATCATATATAATTTTAAAACATAAATATAAAATAAAAGTATTTTTGTAAAATATAAAAATAAATAAAAAATGTTTAAATTAAATATGTTATTATAAAAAAAGAAAAGTAAAATAAAAATTAATAATAAAATTGTTAAAAAATAAACAATAATAAAATAATTAATTAAGCAAATAAATATAAAAAAAATTAATTAATTATAATATATATATTAAAAAAAAAAATTAAATAATTAAATAAAATAAATATATATTTATATATATATGTAAATAAATATATATCTATATATATATATATATATAAAAAATATAATATATTTTTTATTTTAATAAAAATAAATTCTATTTTTTATATATATATATTTTTTTTTTATATATATAATTATTATTTATATCCTTTTATTATTATTTTTATATATAAATTATTTATATAAATTCTGTTAAAAACAAATGCTTTTATTTAATTATTCTTGTATTATTAAATAATAAAAAATCTTATATTTTTTTTTTTATAAAATAAATTTATTTATTTATTTTTTTCATTCTACTTCCATTTATAAACTTTGATCTACTACTTTTTCCAATTACACGTTAAATTATCTAATATAAGCTTTTTTTTAAATAAATAAAATTAAAAAGAATTCAATAATTTAATAAAATTATTTACGAGTATTATTTTTTAAATTCTTATATTTGAATTATTCATTAAGTCTTTAATTATCACTATTTTATTTTATAATAAAAGTAAAGTAATGAATATAATTAAAATATATAAATTTACGTTCTATAATTCCTCATAAGATTAACCTTTTCTTTTTTAATAACACAAATATCAACATTAGAACCAGAACTATTAATAAAAAAATAAAATATATATTATAATATATATATATATATATTATATATTTATATATATAATAATAATTATATATTTATTTATATATATTTATTTTTATTTACCCTAAATCATAAACAATTCCTGCTTCAATAGCTTCTCTGACTAAATTTATAGCTTCTTATTCCTTTTTTTTTATAAATATAATATTTTTATTTTATAATACTTCAAGATTGTCTTTATATTTAGATTCTATAACAGATATAGCAGCCAAACATCCAGATCCCATAGTACAATAAGGTAAATAAGTACAATAACCATTAGGTGATATAGAAATTAATTAAGGTCCAATGCAATCATATCCACCTAAAATTAATGCCGCACCTACATGTCCTTAGTATTTATATAAATGATCTTTTAGTCTAGTAACTACAGTTGATACACGAGATTATCTATTTGAATTAAGTCTCATTAATTATAATTCTGAGGCCATTCTATCAGTTACCCATTAAGTATCTATTTTTTGGTTTTATTAATTTTTTATATATTAAAAAATAAAATAAACCAGCAGCTGTTCCAGCACCACAACAATATATATTGTCAGCTATGTAATGGATTTTTTAGCAATTCTTTTCTGCTACTATTGTTCCTGCAGTTGCTCTTGTATCAGCTCCTAGTATTATACCATCCTTTTATTATTTTTAATTTTTAATTTATATATATGCTTAATTTTGTTATTTTTTTTTTACTTTGTATAATAGTCCAACAATAGTTGTACCGGTTTTTGTGAAATGGGGATTTGATGCAACTTACATATTTTGTAATGTTTTATTTCTTTTTATTTGTTTGTTTTTTAATAGAAATATATTTTATATTAGTATATTTTTAATATTTGATATTTATATTATTTTAAATATGGAATTTACCTTAAACAGAAATCAAAATCAAATCCTCCTTAGTTTTCTTTTAATTAATCTAAATAGCTCATTTTTTTTTATATAATATTCCTTTTTTTTATAGTTTATATTTTTTGTTTTTTTATTATAATTTATATTTAAAAAGAACAGAGAATAATTTTTTTTATTTTTTTAAATAAATGAAATAATAATATCTTGTATGTAAAAATAAAATATAATAATATATTTAAAATATATTATATAATTAAAAGTGTATATTTATAATAAAAAATTATTAATATCTTTTATAAAAAATAATTATTATAAAATATATAATATATTATTAATAATATAATATATTATAATTTATATATATAATATTTAATCATAATTTATATTCATTAAAATTATTATAATATAATATAATCTAATTTATTAATTTAAATTTAAAAAAAAATAAACAATGAATAAAAAAGATTTTGCCTTTGAAAATATAGCAGTAGCTACAGATGGATCCGATTTTTCGTTTAATGCATTTTTAGTAAGTTATAATTACTTTTATATATTTTTTTAAAATTATAAATATTAATAAAGTAAGCTTTGGAATTTTTTAATAAAAATTTATTCAGAGTAATACATGTAATTCACATATATGATTTGAAAAAAACTTTTTTGCCTGAATAATTTAATCATAATCATATAGAATAATAATATAAAAGTGAACTTTTATCAAGAGTAATAATTTATAAATAATATATATTTAATATATTTTTTTTAAAAAAAATATAGTACTCATCTACTAAATATAATTTAATTTTTTAAGAAAAAAGTCTCTAATATAAAGATGTCAGAGATTAAATTCTTTCTATATGTTAGGCTTATAAAATAGATTATCTTTTTATAGGCTATACAGGAAGAAAAGGTGTGAAATAGTAAATATTAATATTCTATTATAAAAAAAATAAACTTATTAATTTAGAAATCCTTAAATTATGTCTTCTACAGTTAGAGATTGTTCTCAATTAACAATAACACCTTTAGTCATAGTAATTTAAAAAAAATATAAAAATACAAATATATATATATATATATATATATATATTATATATATATATTTATATATATATATTTTCATTTATATATATATTTAATAATAATAAAAGACGCATGAAGTTTATACAAAAAATAATGGAAATACATTTTTAGCATGTGTTGATGGGAGTTTAAAATCAATTAGATGTATATAAGAAGCTGTTAAATTAGCAAATGGGTAAAATGATTTTGCTATTATATGTTTTGTACCTAATCCACTTAAATAAGATTAAAAAAATGAAATTGAAAATTAAGTTGTTTAAGAATTATAATAATAAAAAAAAGTATTTTTTTTTAATTTCTATAACATAAAAATAATTTTTACAAAGAATAATTGGGAATTCATTAATTTGAAACCCAATTAAGATCCAGGAGAAGCTATTGTTGATTTTGTAAATCTTACTTGTTAAAGAGATATTTAATTTGTTTTAGTAAATAAATATATTATAATATATATATATATATGTAAGTGTAATTTAATTTTTATTAAAGATTGGAAATAATGGGTTCGGAGCTTAAAATGAAGGTAAGTAATTTTTAGGAAAAAGTGCAGAAGCTGTTTTATGTAGAGCGAAGGCTAATATTATTGTTATTTCTTGAAAAACTATTAATAATAGAAAAGAAAAATTATTTATATATATATATATATAAATATTTACATATATACATATTTTTTTTTATTATATAGAATTAATATTTTCTCTATTATTTTTTATTACTTTACTTTACTTTAATTTTTCTTCTTCTTTTTTTTTTTTTTTTTTATGAATTTTTTAAGATACAAAAATAAGTAAAATAAAATAAAATAAAATTATTTGTTTTTTTTATGAAAGATAAATCTTTTTACAAAAATCCAGATTGGGTACAATTTTTTTTTTTTTTTTTTTCCTATAAAAAATAAAGCTTAAAAAAAGGATCGAACTAAAATTATTGATTCATATATAGAATAAAATGGATTTGTAAATCATCATATACAATCATTTAATTATTTCGTTGATAAAAAATTAAAATAAATAATAACATCACCAATGAATAAAGAAGTTCGTTTAGAAACAGATAATACATTTTTATTAGAGTATAATATAAATGCAAAATTATAAAGTATATAAACATTAATTTTTTTTTTAACAATTTTTTTTAGGTATTTAGGCATTTAAGTTTAATTGCCTGCATATGATAATGGAGTTACAATGAAACCATAAGATGCTCGTATTAGCAATTTAGCCTATACGGCTAATATATTGTAAAATAAAAATAATTATATTATTATTCTTTTTCTTTTAAATATATATATAATAAAAAAGAGTTGATTGTAAATTAACGTTTGGAGGTGAAATTGAAATTATTGAAAACATAAATATAGGAAAGTAAAATATAAATATATATATATATATGTAAATTATATTTATAAAATAAATAATTTAAATAAAGATTACCTATTATGGTTGGATCATCTAGATGTATAATAGGTTCTTGTGATAAAAAAGACGTTTATAAATTAGATGAATGTCCAAGGGATCCTCGCGGATATTTTATTATAAAAGGAGTTGAAAAAGTAATTAAAAATAAATAAATAAAATATATATATATATATATATATATATATATATATATATATTATATTATATATTTATATATTTATATAATTTTCTTTAATTAAATATAAGGTATTTTTAATTTAAGAATAATTAGCTGATAATCGTATATTTATAGAAGAAGATAATAATAAAGAATTAGTCGCAAATGTAAAATCAAATACTGTTGATACAAAATCAATAACTTAATTAATAATAAAAAATCATAAAATATATGTTAAAGTAAGTTCTTTTAGTAAACCTATCCCAATTTTTGTATTATTTAAAGCCTATGGGGTAGAAAGTGAATAAGAAATATTCTAATTAATAGGTACTGAGGAAGTATTTTTAAACAGATTAGCTTTATGTTTAGAAGATCTTGAATAAGCAGAAATATATACTTAATAATAAGCTTTCGAATATCTATCAAAAAGATTAAGACCGAAAACATTTCAAGAGAAAACATATAGTGTAAGAAATCCTATAGATGAAGCTCGTGATATAATAACAAGTAATTTTCAAAAATACTAATTTTTAAATATATTAATTTAATTATTTATTTTATATTAGATGTTGTATTATGTCATATTCCTTGCATAAGTTTTAATTATTACCCTAGAGCTATATTTTTAGGTGTAATGGCTAGAAGATTATTAGAGGCTTTAGAAGATAATAGTAAAGTGGATAAAAGAGATTATTATGGTAATAAAAGAATGAAATGTGCAGGATGGTATTTAGAATTATTATTTGAAGATAAATTTAAATAATTCAATATGATGATAAGAAAAGAACTAAACAAAGAAATAGAAAAACATAAAAACTAATAACACCCTATATCTAACAGAATACGTTCTATAATGGAAAAAAATTGCAATATAATAACTTAAGGAATAAATAACGCTATTTCCACAGGAAATTGGACAATAAAAAGATTCCGAATGGACACAGTTGGAGTTACTTAAGTAAAAAAAAAAAAATTAAAATAGAAGAATTAATAAATAAAATTAATATATATTATATTTAAATATATATATATATATATATATATATATATATATATATATATGTATATATTTATATATTTATATTTTTTTTTATATATAATTCTATATTTTAGGTTTTATCAAGAATATCTTATATATCAGGTATAGGTATGATGACTAGAATGAATTCTTAATTTAAAAAATCTAGAAAATTAACAGGCCCAAGATCTCTTTTAGGATCTCATTGGGGTTTGGTTTGTCCTGTGGATACTCCAGATGGAGAATCTTGTGGTTTGACAAAAAATCTTGCTTTAATGGCTCATATAACTATTGAGGAAAATAAATAAATTTTATCTATAATTGCTTTGAATTTGGGTATGGAAGAAATAAGACATTATAGTACTGGGGAGATTCATGATGGAAATAATTATATGGTTTTTTTGAATGGGTAAATTATAGGATTGCATAAAGACCCTGAAAAATTTGCTGAGAAGTTGAGATTTATGAGAAGAAGAGGTAAAATAGGGACAACGATCAGTATATCAACAAATAGTGAGAAAAAGGTGGTCTATTTAGACACTGATGGGGGCAGATTATGTAGACTTTTAATCGTAGTTTAAAATAAAACGCCTATTTTAACTGAAGAACATATAAAATTATTAAAAAATAGGTAGAAATCATATGACGATCTTATAAAAATGGGTATTATTGAATACATAGACGTAAATGAGGAAGATAATACCCTAATAGCGATAAAACCAGAGGAAATTTCTAAAAAAACTACACATCTAGAAATCGATCCTTTGACTCTACTTGGTGTAGTTTCTGGAGTCATTCCATATCCACACCATAATTAGGCTAGTAGGAATACTTTCTAGTGTGCAATGGGAAAATAGGCTTTGGGAATAATCGGAAGCACTTCAATGAGTAGAGCTGATACTCTTTTATATTAACTAGTTTACCCATAAACTCCTTTAATGAAAACTAAGACTATAGAATATACTGGATATGATTAATTCCCAGCAGGTCATAATGCCTCCATTGCCGTTTTAAGTTACTCAGGATATGATATAGAAGATTCAGTGGTGTTAAATAAAGCTTCATTAGATAGAGGCTTTGGAAGAACTATGGTATATAAAAGATATGAGACGGAGATGTAAAGATATAAAGTTGGAGTAGCTGAAATCGTATTATAACCACCTAAGGAGGTAGAAGGAAGTAATTATAAGAAGTAAAATAAGGGTTTAAGGAAATATGGGGCCCTAGATCATGATGGGGTAGGGATTGTGGGCGCACCAGTTAATAATGGGGATATTTTAGTCAATAAATATACCCCAGTTATTCCAGCAGAGGCTGTTAGAGGAAGAGAATATTTAAGATAGGAATAAATTTTGGATTATATACATGTAATTAAATTTAATTTATTATAATTAAATTTTTATTATAGAATCCGACAAGTTTTAAAGGAAAAATTTTAGCGAGAATTGATAAAATTATTTATACGAAAAATTAAGAAGGAAATAATATTGTTAAAACTGTTATTAGAGAAACTAGAAGACCTGAATATGGTGACAAATTTAGTTCTAGACATGGTAAAAATTATATATATATAAATATATATATATATATATATATATATATATATATATATATATTTATCTTTTTTATAATTTTTTAATAAGGTCAAAAAGGTATTATTGGTTTAATTGTAAATTAAGAAGATATGCCTTTTAGTGAAAAGGGATGGTGTCCGGATTTAATTATGAATCCTCATGGTTATCCTTCTAGAATGACTGTTGGAAAATTATTAGAATTATTAGGTTCTAAAGCTGCTGTACTTTCTGGTTAGTTTAAATATGGAACAGCTTTTGGGGGAGATAAAATGGAAGATTTATCAAGAATTCTAGTTTAAAATGGATTCTCGTATACAGGAAAAGATGTGCTTATAAGTGGTATCACAGGTGAATATATGAATTGTTATGTTTTTTGTGGGCCAGTGTTTTATTAAAGACTTAAACATATGGTAGCTGATAAAGTACATGCTAGGGCAAAGGGAAGAGTTACTACTTTAACTAGATAACCGACTGAAGGAAGGGCTAAAGACGGAGGATTGAGACTCGGTGAAATGGAAAGGGATAGTTTATTGGCTTTTGCTTCTTCGAATTTGTTAATTGAAAGATTAATGATTAGTTCAGATAAATTCTAAGTACTTGTTTGCGAGAAATGTGGGTTTATTTAGCACTCATTATATTGTAAAATGTGTAAGAGTTAAGAGGTATTTTTTATCTTTATTTATTTAATGATTTTTTTTTTATTTAGGTTAGTAAAGTTATTTTGCCATATGCTTGTAAATTACTTTTTTAAGAATTATTGTCAATGAATATTAAAACTAAACTTAATTTAGTTAATATGAATAAAATAGAAAGTAGTTATTGATTCAATTTAAATATATATGGCTTTTTTATTAAATTAATGATAACATTTTATGTTTAATTAAAAAATAATATTACAGAATTTTTTTTATTTTTAAAAAATAAATATTGTGTTTGTTTTTTTTATTTCATATTTTTTTTTTTTTTGTATATTATAATTTTTAAATTTTAAAAAAATATACAAATGAGTACTTTTAATGAAAAATAAATAAGACAATCAATCTTTTTTTAATTAATACAAAGATTATTTGAAAATAAATATTGTAAATAAACTGATTTTACACATTAAAGAATATCATCAGGAAGTTCACATTCATTATCAATAATGTTTGGATAAGGTATTATATATATATATATATATTATTATTGGTTATAAATTAAAACAGATGATGACGAAGATGATGAAAAAGATTTATTTCCAATATTAGTTGGTTGGGGAAATAATTTTAATTAATAATTAGGTTAATCAAAAAAACAAAGCAAAGATCTTATAATAGTAAATAAAAACAAAATACATAATAAATAATTAAGTTATTATATAAAAAAAGAATAAACCAACATTAATTCTTTTAAATTATGAAAAAAAAGTATAATATATTCCTCTATAAGTAAGTTGTGGGAATTAATTTTCAGTTATATTAGCTATAGCAAGGTAGAATTTAAAGGAATATTTAGAAACATTTAATGTAATTTAAAGTCATATAATGTCCAAAAATTACAAGGAGGCCGCAAAAACACTAGAAAATGCTTAATTATCATTTAAAAGATAGATAAAGGTCTTTTTTTCTGGAATTATAAATTATATAAATGCTTCGGTAGAAACAGGAGAAAATACTAAAGATAATTCTTTTTAAGAAAAATTTGATTCGAAAATATATAGTGCATTAAAAATATAATAATCACCAAATGTTTCTGAAAATATGTTTTTTTTAAATGATGTTTAAAATGATTATATAAAATAAGTTTAAAGTCCGAAATTTAGAAAAAATAAAAAAAATTAAGGAGAAAAAGAAGATGAAATAGATGATAATCTATTAGAAGATGAAAATAAAAACATAGAATAGGAAAATATTAGTGAAGAAAATAATAATGATGAATTATTTAATGGAAATGAATAACTTCAAAAAAAGGAATTTTAAAACAGAAAAATACAAAGAGTATAATATATATAACTATAAATATGGTTTTTATAATTATATTTTTAGTTATAAAAAAACTATTAATTAGAAATAGATTAATAAATATTTTTCGATGAAAATATTATTTAGATTTGTTGCGGGGATAATTATTGTTTAGCTTTAAGTTATAATTAATAAGTTTTTTCTTGGGGGGATAATTCTTGTGGAAATCTCGGTACAGGAAATTTATTAAACTCAGTAAATCCATAATTAATAACTTTTGGGAATAAAAATAATATTAAAATTAAATATATTAATTGCGCGAAAAATTGTTCTTCAGCGATTTCTTTTTAAGGAAAATTATATATGTGGGGAGAAGGTTTAATTATAATTATTATAATATATATATATATTTACAAATATTTAATTTATATATATTAATAAATTATATATCTGCAAAAATATATATAATATAAAAGGATCTGATGGTTAATTAGGACATGGCACTAAAACAAACATGCTCTATCCTGAAGAAATAAAATAGGAATTAGAAAATTTAAATATAAAATAAGTATCATGTGGTGGTTATCATACTGTATGTATAACTATCGAAGGCTATGTTTATTCTTGGGGCAAAAACTCTTCCGGCTAACTTGGTCAAGAAACTTTCCTGACTATTCTATAGCCTAAAAAGGTATAAAGTCTATCTCATTATTTTATAGTATATATAAAATGTGGTATAAATAATACTTTTTTCGTATCAGAAAACGGATAAACATTTGCTTGTGGAAATAACTCTAATAATAAACTAGGTTTAGACTATGATTAATTTGCTAGTTTTTCCTTTAAGAATATTTCCTGTCCACTGAAATTAAATTAATAGTTTATTTAAGGAAAATCTTCTTCTTCTATCAATAGTCGATTAGATCAATCTACTTATTAAATTGTGGCTTAAAGACACTTTACAATGTTTTTGAGTACTTAGGGTATTTTGACTACTTTTGGGTTACAAATAAATGGCTGTTTAGGAAGATAAGTAGATATTTATATAAAATATAAATTATAGATACTCTATTAAGAATAAAATGAGGGTAATATGTATATACCTAACATAGTTAAAGTATATAATTAGATAAAGAATTAGGAAATTAGATGTTTTTACCCTATTCATGATGAAAATTTAATAAAATAAAATTTCCTTTCTTAAGAATTGGTGGATATAAAGCTTGGCTTTTATCATTGTATAGGTCTAACAAATGCTGGAGAAATATATGTTTGGGGAAGCAATTAATATGGGTAACATGGTATTTCTAGCTAGTAGATATTGGCCTAATATAAGGAAAATAGTAGGTTTATAAGACATATTAGCTCGAAAGAGTTGACAACTGAATCGTTTCCTACCTTAGTAAGCTTTTTTGATATCAAAGAGTAAAGAATAGTAACTTAAATAGCCTGTGGAGCTGAATATTGTATGGCTATAGAGAATAAAAGGACAGTTTATGCTTGGGGAAAAAACACTGAAGGGTAATTAGGATTAGGCTTTGTGACTTCTTTTGTAGAATAACCTAGTAAATTGTCCACTTTTGAAGGTTTATTAATGAAACAAGTAGAATGTGGGGAAAATCATAGTCTTTTTTTAACTGATAGTGGAAAAATATACACTTGTGGTTCATATTTATACGGGAAACTAGGTTTAGGTTAAATTAGTAATAATTAGATAATTCCATAGTTAATAAAAGGAATTGAAAATGTAGAAAAAATAGCCTGTGGAAGTAATCATTCTATGGCTTTAGTAAGATTATAGGAAAATGGGGGAAATGAAAATAATAATCATAATAATTATATTAATAAAGTTATGATTTTATATACTTGGGGTAGTGGTTTTTAGAGTAAATTAGGACATGGGGATTAAGATGATGTTTATGAACCGTTTTAAATAGAGAGTAATTATAATTTTATTGATATTTCGGCAGGATCTAGTCATAGTGCGGGAATAGATGATGATTATAATTTAATAGTTTGGGGACCACATAAATATTTCGGGTTGTAATTCCTGTAAGAAGATAAACTCTCGAAAGATGGGGTAGATGAAAGGAAAGACGAATTTATTAAACCTACTCTACATCCAAAGTTTAAAAATATTTAAATTGTTTAAGTCTTTTTAGGGGATAAATATAATATAGCCTTGAGTAAATAAAATATTTTGTATTAATGGGGAGTTTTTGATATTGAATGTGTTTAATTTATGAAAAACAATTAGGAAATGTCGAAAAAATAGGTTTATAGTAAGTTAATGACTAATTTAAAAAAAATAGATTGTAATATATTACATATTAAAAAGATTGTAGTTTCGAAAAATCACGCAGCAATACTGGCTAAAAATTAAACGAATTTTCAATTATATACATGGGGATTTGATGCTTTTACAGGAAGATTGTGCTAAGGTTATGAATATTTTGATAGGTATTAAAATATAACTATTAATATATATATATATATATATATAAATATATAAATATATATATATATTTATTTATATATATTTTTTTATTTATATTAGAGATAAAGAAGATAAAAATTAATTAAATAATATATAAATATCTTAATAGAAAAATGATAAAATAAATGTTTTTAATTAAAAATATTAATATTAGTTAAATGATTTTATTTCAAAACCTTAATATTGTTAATATTTAAACTAGCTTTTATAAAGTATTTATGAAAATTATATATTTTAGTAACAAATTAGTTAAGGATAATAAAATAATGAATAATTTTATTAAGATTATGAATAAAAAAATTCAGAAAATTAAAATAATTAAAAAGTATTTTAAGAATCAAATTAAGCCACATAAATAAATGATAATTGGGATATAAGATTAAAAAACAATAGTTTATTTAATCCTTAATCATTTCAAAATATCAGATAAAAGGCATAAACTAAAATATAATTAGGACATGAAAATAGATAAAGAACTTCTTCAATAATAAATGCAGCTCAAAAGATTATAACAGTAAATAGATTATAAAAACAAACATCTTAATAGGGTATCATATCTATATATTTAGTTCTATATATACAAATATATTTTTAAAAGATGTAGGAAAGAAAAAAAATTAATTATTAAATAATGCTAATTAAAATATTATAAAAGATTCTTAATAAAATTACTTTGATGATCCAATAAATATAAAGTCTACTTATGATAAAATTATGATTCATGGAAAACCTGATTTATATAGTTCAATTAAAGATGAGAATTATATAAAATTATTTGTATAAAATCATTAATTTCTTTTATATGATAAAGTTTAATAATTAAGTAAATAAGTTGAGGACTTATATATGAAATTCTAGGTTATATTAAATAAATAAAAAGACTTTAAAAAAGACTGTGAGTCAGAAATATTAAGGAGAATACCTTCAGAACCATTTTTTGTACGATTTGATTCTAAAAAAAAGAATTTAAAATTTTAAAAAAATAATTATTAAACATATTATGAAAATAAGCATTTGTAAACAAAATTAAATATAGATATATAATTAATATATATATATATATATATTCATAGATATTAAAATTTATTAACATAAATATAAATTCATCCTTGTTATTTAAATATGATTTATGAAAATAAAAAAATTGATACCGAATTTTTTTGTGATTTAGTCTAATAATTATATGGAAATTTAGAATTTGATACTCGACAATAAACTTTATTCATTTAAATTTCTCAAAACGTATTAAATACGGATTTAGAAAATATCAAAATAAACTAAGAAACTATTTTCTTATTAAATTTAGATGCTAAATAGTCATTTTCGTATGGTTTTGTAAGGCTATTTATACATTTTTATGAATCAATTACCTTTAATATATATATATCTCGTATATTTAGAAAGCTTTTTTAATAAAAAATAAAGATTATAGATGAAAGTCCATAAAATATAAGCTTTTAAACTAATAAAACGGACTTGGAAAGTTATTATTAGAGCGAAGATTAAATAAGAAAAAGATTAATTTAAAACTGTGATTCTTTAATTTAGTTTGTTTAGAATTTTTTAACTGAATGGATTTAAACTATAGAAAAAATGTTAAGCAATAATAAGTTAATTAATGTATTAAATGATTAACTTAAGAGTTTGGTTTTTAATGTTATAGATAAATTAAATAATATAGCTAATGACGAATAATTTAATGAAAAAATCTAGAACTGTGTTTTATGTTAAAATAAAAAAAAAAAAAGTATATATATTAAATAAAATATAAAGATATGAATTTCATTAGTATTATTAATAATTGTAGATAAAATACTAGTAGTTCTAAAAATTATTAATGCGCAATAGATGCTATTGAAAAATATATAACAGGAAATTACAATAGTAATATATATATATATATATATATATATATATATATATATATATATATATATATATATATATATATATATATATATATATAATTTATTTTTTTGTATAATAATTTAATCTTATATATATATATATAGTCAATTAAAGTGAATAATAAAAATTGAAATTCGAAGAATTTGTAAAAAGTGAAGACTCTTTTAGAATTTAGTTGGCAAATATATTTTTTGGATAAAAAAGTTAAAAAAAGACTACAAATAAAATGAAACAATAACTGATATGTATAAACATTGCTTAAATGTATATTATAATTAATTATTATATTTATATTATAATCATTTAAAAGTATTAAGATGATGAAATAATTATTTAAATTAAAGTCATAGAGAAGCTAATAAAAATTATAAGCAAACATAATATATATGTAAAATTAAGTAAAGAAGATGATTTAATATATTAAGTAATAAAGTAAAAAAAAAAAAGCTTTTTATTTTTATTATCTAAAAAAAATATCCTTTTTATATATTAGATTATTTAATAATTAAGTTAAGATTTAAACAGTTTTATATATTAAAATTGTGATTAAAACATAAAAATTACAGTCAAGTTATATACAAGGATTATTTACCATAATAATAGTTAAACGTTTAAAAAATGTAGTACTTGTGGTATATATACTTTAGGTTAGTTATTGCATTCTACTGATTAAGAAATGATAGAAAAATGCTACATTTTAAACCGTGAAAACATAGAATATTAAGCTATTCAATTAATAAAATAAATAAATACTAAAGAATAATATAATTCATTGTTTAATGGAGTTATTCATTTTCAAGACTTTTATAAGAAATTATAATAAAGATATATTTCTAAATAATAACAAAAAGAATTAGAATCATTAAATAATTTCTATAAATCTTTTAATTAATGCTTTGATTATTTATATATGGAATAATGTGTATTTAATAATATTATTATTATTTATTTTAAATAAAAATAAATATAATAGAAATTATAAGTTGCTATACCAAACGAAATTCGAAAATAAATTTTTAAATAAATAATTTTTAGTTTAGAATAACGATAAATGTATTTATTTTAATATTTTATTAAAATGGAAAATTTATACAAAATATTTTTTGAATTAATCTAACTCTTTAAATAGAAAATTTAAAATTATAATTAAATAAAACATGAATAATTTATTATTATTAATAATTGTTTTTATGGTTTAGCTAATAAAGTACATATATATATATATTTTTTTAAAAAAAATATATAAAGGAAATGTTTAATTTTTATCAAGTAATCCAATGTCTTTAATTGATAAAATATAGGCTACTATACATGGAAAGCTATAAGCAAAATTATATTTTAGAGTCTTGATTAGTTTTCTAAAAAACCTTTAGAATAAATTATTAATGATTGTAATTAATTTTATTTTAAGTATAAAACAAAAATATGTTTAAAAAAAAATATATATATATAAATTTGATTATATACATAAAAAAGATTAATAAAACAAATTTGATGGAAATTCTTATTTAGATCTTAATATGTTCGGTGAATTTTCTTTAAGCTTTTTAAAAAATAAAAGTGTAATAAAAGATATAGATGAATAAATAATAATAGATTTATTGAAATACATACCTAAAGAATAGTTTAATTATATATATATATAAATAATAGAATTAGTATATAATTTTGTTTAAAAAAATAAATAAAAGATTAGGAGATAAATTAAGTATAGAAAATTGCCTTTATTATATTTTTAATTAAGGTAATGAACATAGTATTAATGTAGAATTAATTTATAAAGGAACTTAAAAGAATATTTATAATTATATTTTTGGTGGAAAATTTGTAAAAGATTATAGAATTGAAAAATTTTAAATTAATAAATAATAATTAGCTAATATGAGAAAAAAAAGAATATAAGCAGAAGCCTAAAAATTATAGTATAATATATTTTTTTTTTATCTATTTTAGTGTTTCTTTTTTTTATAAGATTTAAATTTGGATATACAACATTTATTGTTAATGGAATTTTATAATTAGTTGAAAAATTATAGGATAATTATCAAGTTTATTAAATGGTACATCTTGATAATTTCAATAATAAAAAGAAATGAAATATAAAATATTTATTTATTTTTTTGTTATATATTTATATATATATTATTATTCTTAGTTAAAAATTAAAAATAAATTCAAAAATATAAACTTTTATTTGATTTTTTTTAAACATTTTAAAATTTTTATTATATTATACAATGAGTGAGTAATTTATAAGTTATTTCAAAGTAAAATATATATAAAATTTTAAGATTTTTTTATTTTATATTTCTTTTTAATTTATTGTCATATTTATATTTTTTTAATATTATATACAGATAACAAATATATTATTATCGGATTTTATGATAATTTTTAATATTAAAATAATAATAAAATTTGAAATAATAGTTTTTTATTAAATTAATTATATTTATTAATTTTTTATATTATAATATTTTTATTTTTAATAAATATATAAAAACAAAATAATTAAAAAATGAATATAATTAAATATTATTAAAAAAACTATATGTAATATTAATAATAAAGTTTTTCTTTTTTTAGATACTAAGAAAACATATGTAGTGTGTAATTAAATTATTTTAGAATTTTTATTTCAAAGTTAAATTATTTTCGTCTTAATTTAATAAATCTTCTTATCAATCATTTCGAGTAAATTAATTTAAAATTAAATTAAGTAAATTAGTAAAATTATACATTAGTAAATATATAATATATGGAAATAAATAATGGTATAAATATAATTAGATTTAGCTTCAAAAAATTAATAAAATTTTTTAAAAAAAGGATGAAAATATTAAAATTTAAATATTTTCCATCTTTTAAAGATATTTTATAAATAAATTATTTGCTAATAAAAATATTAATAAAAAAAATTAATTATTAAAATCGAATATAAATAAAATTTATACTAATATTAATTAAAATAATTATAAATAAATTTATTACAAATATAATCGGAAAAATTATTTATAAAATTTTTGAGAAGATTAAATTTAATTAGTTATTTAAATTAAAAATAATATTTCTATATAAAAAAAAACTAATGAAAAAATATAACAAATAATTAAAGTAATTAGTAAAAAATTAATTTTAAATAAAATTAAAAAACAAAGTATTCTTTAAAAATAGAAATGAAAAAATAAAATAGAATTATAAAATAATAAATTAAATATTATATATATATATAAAATTATATATGTTTATAATTTTATGTATTTATATATTCATATATTTATATATATATATATTTTATTTTCTTATATATTATTAGTTATTGATTTTTATTTTAATTTTGTTTTATTTAAAAATTTTAATTTATATTAATTAAATAAAAAATATTTGTAATATTAAAATCTAATATATAATATTTTATAAATTATTATTAATTAATAAATTTTATTTATAATAAATATAATTTTTACTATTATTTTTTTATATTTGATATTTATTAAGTGTGTTATATATTTTTTATATAATAATCAATATTTTAAATTTTCAATTTAAAACAAATATATTTTTTAAATAAATGTATTAGAAATTTTAAAAAATATAATAATATTAAAATAATATACCTTTAACTTAAAAAAATTAACTAAATAATTAATCTTTAGATATGTAAATATATCAAAAAATAATATTTTTTTTTCTTCTTATATTTATTTTAATTAACAAAAAAATCTATATAAATTTGTTTTAGAAATAAAAGCAAATAATTTAATTTAAAAAAATGCAGCTCTCATTTATGCTACGAAGATATTATATATAATAATTTTCATGATATTTATAAAAATAAAAAACACTAAAAAGCAAATAGTTTTTCAAACAATATTTATAATTAAAAGACATTATCTATTATTTAGAATTGTAATAATTCATGTATAGTTAATTTAAAAAAAGAAATAGTTTAACAATAAATAAATAAACTAATGAAAAATATAATATATATAGTAATTTATTTAAATAAAATAATAATAATAAGAATAAATTAAACATAAAATAATTTAATTAATATAAAGAAGAAAATTAATATAAAATAAAAGATAATATATAATTATATAAAACAAGTAAATAAAATGAAATGATTTAATAAAAAGATTAAATTTAAAATAAAAAAAGTGATCTTGAAATATTAAGAGACAAATTTAAAGAAGAATTCAAAAATTATTTAACATAAAATAATTCTTTGGAAAAGAATTAAAATGAATAATAATTAATTTAAAAAAAATTAAATTAAAATTCAAGGAAATAATCATTAGAAGATGGTTCTTTTTAAATATAATAATAATAATTATTCTATAATGATTAAAAAAAATATTATTCTATAGATAATAATATGTATTAATAAAAATCGTTTTAAGAAAATTCTTAAAAATATAAATATTTCATTAATATAAAAAGTAAAAGAAACACTTTAAACTAAGATGATATAAAGTTAAATTTAGAAAAGATTAAAGATTAATATTTTATTAAATATTAGAATAATTTAGAAAATTTATAAAATAAAATAAATATTGATAAAAAACATGAAAATAAAAAGGAAGAAAATAAACCTTCTCAAGAACTATTAAATAGATTAATAAATGGGATTAGAGTTTAAGTATAATAAATATATTTTTATTTTATATAAATAAAGTTTTTTTATTATTCTTTTAAAAGATAGATAGTAAAGAATATAAGAAATTAACTGTTAAAAAATATTAATAATTACCAGAAGTTAAAAAGAAAAAAGACGAAGAAAAGAAAAAAATTGAGTTTTTAGACAGAATGAGAACTAAAAAATAGTTTGAATAAGTAATATATAATATATGCTTATATATATATATATATATGTATACATTAAAAAATAGAAATTAAGATAGAATAAATAATTATATTGATTTTTTGTTTTAAAAGGATTATTTTTTAAAATATTTATTTTTAAAAAAAAAAAAAATATTATAGTTAAATCTTTTTTAATTAATTTAACTATAAAAATGAGAAAATATTTGAAAAATACTTTTAAAAAATATATATATAATTTTCATATTTTTTTGTTAATATCTATATTTTTAAAGTAAATAAATTTTATAAAATAGTTTTTAAAAAAACAAATTATTAAAATAATAAAAATGTTTGGAATAGTATAATATTATGCCATCATATTATTTATATTTTTTATAATTGTCGCATATAATGGTTTTTTTTTAGCTTAAAACAATCAAACTATTTGTAAAGGAGTAGAAAGTAAAAAAAAATAAAAAAAACTAAAAAAAAAAAAAAAGCTCAATATTTAACTAATATGACTAATACAACCACCAATGATACAACCTCAAATGATAATATAGTCTCCAATGATAAAAGTACCGATGAATCTACCACATAATAGAATTTATTAAAAGAATTTGACATAGGTATAATTCCAAAAATACTATGCGTAATATACTCTATAATGTTTTTATATACCTTAATTGGACTTATATTAATAAAACATTTCGAAAAATTAAGACCTGATTCATTCGGGGAATTAGGTTGTTGTATGAAAACATTGGGAATATTAATTCGAAATTTAAACTGTTTAAATAGATTTTTTCATTTATTTTGTTTAATACTAATAATTACTTAGTTTGTTTTAATTGGAATTAGTTCAGATTGTAAAAAGGCCTATTAGGATTTCAATAATACTGATAATGATGTTTAATCGAAAATGTATATTTAGGCTTTAATATTAAATATGTTTAATATTGGAAGTTGGTTCCTTTTACATATAATTTGTCCTTTTTTTAAAATTTCGGTTGTTTAAAAAGCTTATGTGTATGAACCTATAGATAGAGGTTAGGCTTATATAAGATATTTATTATGTAATTTTTTTGGTATATGAATTTTGTATATATAAACTTATATTTTGTTTAACCAATAATTATATTATTTAATATTTTTTTTTAAAAAAAAAAAATTAAGAAAATAAAAAAGAAATATTTTTATTTTTTATAAAATAAAAAAAAACATTATAAAATCACCAAAACTTAAAAGCAGCCTTAGATTCATTTTTAGCCTTATCAATTCCTTCATCAACTGCCTTATCTGCAGCATCTTTAACTCCTTATCTAAAAGCTTAGTTTTAAATGGCTTAATCAGCCATTTTTTCACCCATTTATTCAGCATAGCCAGTCAAAGGGTTAACTCCTTGAGCATTTTTGATAGGTAAAACATTATTTAGGGCTTATCCGGCGGCTTTAGCAGACCCTTTTTTCAGTCCATCTTAAACTCCTTTATTATCAAGTGCATAATCCACAGCATTTCCAGTTAATGTGTTTGGTTTTTATTGCTATTGCTATTATTATTACTATTGTTATTGTTATTATTATTGTTATTAGGGAGGAGCAGGTTGTTAAATTTGAGTTTTTGGCTTTCCGAATAAATTAAAGTAATCATCTTTTTTTGGTTAATTTTACTATTATTGTTATTATTAAGGCTATTATTGGGTTTATTAGACTGGAGGTTAGAATATTTTTTGATTTTAAGCTGGTTAGTTTGTTTATGGAGGCTACATAGGGTTTTATCTAGTAAATTATTACTATTAAGGCTATTATTAAGGATTATTTTAACCAAAACTAGTATTATTTGTATTGGTATTTGTGTTATAAGATTAGTTTTATTGGGATTATAAAGGTTAATTATGGGTATCTAATGAACGATTATTGTGCGTTTTTTATTCAGGAGGGAATAAGTTATGGGTTTTTTAGGCTTATTATTATTCTTATTTAGGTTATTAAGAGGTAGATGTACGATCTTATGTGTTTTTTGAAGAAGTTGATTACTATTTTTGTTTTTATTTTATTATTTTAGTTTTTTATATATAAATACTTATTTTAAAGCTAGTTAATCAGCTTAATGGAAAAAAGGTGAAAAATCAGGATCTTTTCTGATAATCTTCATTGATTATTTTAATGTTTCTATAGCTGTTGATAATGATTTCCTTTCTTAGACTATATATTATGGCTATATATATATATATATATATATATATATATTATATTAGTAAATTTATTTAAATTTAACCTCTGCCATTAATGAATATAATCTTTCACATCTATCAGTAATATCAAAAAGTGTTTATTATAATTATTTCTAAATAAAAATAAATTTATATATAATATTAATAAAAATTAAATATTTACTTATGAAGCTTTAACTAGGAAATATCCAATCATTTTAGGTATAGCATCTCTAATTCCCCTCATAACTAAATAAAAATATTCATCTATCCTACTTCTTAATTCTTAAACCATAGGATCACCACTAGTTCTTTTATAATTTTAACTAAAAGGAACCTATATGTATTTATAATATATATATATATATATATATATTTATATATATATATATATGTATAAATATTTTTATATATTTTTATTTACACTATTATAATTTCCTCCTTATTATTATTAATTTTATTATTATTAATTATCATTTACACTATTAAACTCCTAATCGCTTCTTGCTACTCTTTTTGTTAAATAATCCACATCATTAGTAAAAACATATCCTATTTCTGAATTTATGATATTTTCTATTTTTTCATGACAATCTTCTCTTTCCTTTTTTTAAAAAAAATTATTAAAAATAAAATTATTTATTAAAAAATTAAAATAAGCTATATTACTTTTTTAAATTCTTATAGTATACTTTCCTTAACTTCCTCTTTTAAAGCCGGTACTTTCTTTACTACTTTATCTATAATCTGTATTGCTATTTCTTCCAAAACATGATAAACTTCTTAAATACACTCAAAAGCTGGTTCTCTTAATTTTTCCAAAAGTGGTACTAATAAATACAAAAAAGCATCTATAGAGGGAAAACCTGGAATACTTTCACCTTCATGTTTGACTATCGCAGCTTTAATGTCTTCATCTCTATAACATTCTGTTGGTTTGTATTTTCTAATATCACTATATAGGTCATTTAGTATTATTCTTATCCTTGTTCCTGCTGGTAACCTATTTTTATCATAAATAGCATTTTTATCATAACTTCCAGTAATCGAATTCCTATATGCGACTGTAAAATCATTCATAATAGTCCATAAATATTTCATTTTTTCATTTTCAGTATCCGGCATAGGTATTCCTAATTCCTTCAATCTATCTTCTTTTTCATTCACTTATTTTTAAATTTCACTTATAATCTACGGTAGATTCTATCTAATATGAAAATATAAGACATCTGTCAGTTTATTAGTTAAACTTTTAGTACCTAAAAGATGAGAAGGTAATGAAGAATAAATAGGACTAGTTGCGAAATATTTAGCTTCATCTTCTAGACTTTCCTATACTGTCTTTTTAGCATTAATATCCGCCTATGACCTATTTTTTACGCCTACATATCCCAATTTAAGGTTAACGTCTTCTCCTTTGAGCATTTTTCGGGCATCAGTACCTTTGTCCATGATATCTATTTTAGTGATAACACCTATAGTCCTAGTACCTTCTGGATCTAATTATTTTGCCATTAAAAGTCCATCGGATGTTGTAATATCAGCGTTTGCAGGGAGGACTGTTAGTATGATAGTTTTTGGGTCTTTGCAGTATCTTGCGGCCATGTTTTTGGTGATTTTCTCTATGTCCTATGTCTAATCACTTCCCTTCATTGGTATTTTTGTTATTCCGGGTAAATCAATTAAAGTTAAATCAGGGCAGGTTGAAGAATAAATAGTTAAAACTATTGGTTTATCAATTATTCCTTTTTTATCACCGGCTATTTAATCTGTTAATTTATCTATGCTGGCTCTAACTTATTCAAAATTGGAAAATTTTTAACCAGGAATTTCCTCAAATACCCCATATGGTTATGATAATTGTTCCTTAGGAATATATACTAATCTTAATTCTAATGGACGTCTAGTTACTGTTCCCTTTATTTATATATATATATATAAATATATATATATTTTTTTTTAGTGTTTTTTTACTTCTCCACGAGGTAAAAAGTCTAAACCTACTATTTATTCTAATAAAGATGATTTTCCTGATGATTGGGATCCTAAAACAGCTATACGGGGAAGACTTATATATCTGCATAAACCGACGTCTCTAAGCCTATCTATTAGGCTTATTACTTTTCTTAAATTTCCAGATAAATAACTTTGTTCGGTTGTCATATTTTTTAATATTTTTTATTTTTTGGAATTGTATGTACTCTTTTAATTTTTTATTTATTTTATTTGTTTTCTTTATTTAAATAAAAAATAAATTAAATATATATATATATATTTTTTTCTTTATTGTATTTTATTTTATTTCTTTTTGTCTTATTTAGTTTATTTTAATTATATGTAAAAAAAAGAATATTTATTTAATAAAAAAAAAATAGATTAACCTAAGAAAAAAATCAACTATAATTATAATATTTAATATATTTTATAAATATATTAAAAAATATTAAATTATAAAATATAAAAAAAATACTTAAATTATATAAATATTAAATATATAACTAAAAAAAAGCATAAATAGATATTTATAAATAATATGATTAAAAAATCGAAATTTTCAGAAATTTTCTTTCATTAATGATTACATAGTTTTTTCTGGATCATTTTCAGCCGCCATTGGTTTTACTTCATAAATAGCTTCAACAATTTATCGTTTCATCTATATAAAGAAAAAATATATATAAAATATAAATATATATATTATTTAATAAATCTACTTTAGTATTTTCACCTTTTAATCCAATATAATTTATTGAAATTTTTTGTTTATTTTCTGCTGATATATGTAATATTAATTTACTTACATTTTAAAATTTAGTTTATCTAACAGATTAATAAGAATTACCATCTAAATTTTCATCAATTTAAAATTCTTCTTCTGGTTTTGTTTCTAAAATAGAGAAATCAACATTTTCTTGATTTATGTAAACTTTTAAATTTGTAGGACCTGTATCAGAATTTCTAGCGATTATATTAATAGATTTTAGTTTAACAATACTTAAAAATCTAATTTTTTTAATTAATTAAATTTAATTTAATTTAATTTTAATATATTTATATAAAATAATTAATATTATTTTTAATTTTACGGAATTATAAATATTAATTCAGGATCAGGATCATCGGAAGATACGAATTTGTCATTATCATTAAATTTATCTTCTTCTGATCTAAATACATTTTTACCAGATGATTCTTATTCTTCATTTAAACACATAATCTTAAAATAAATTAAAAAAAAATTTATATAAATATATAAATATATATATACATATATAATATATAATATATAATTATACTATTTTTTACTCCTTATAAATCAATTGAAGTGTATAAATCAGTTGCATTTTCTACTCCAGCATATTCTTTACAACTACAATTTGCGTTATGTACGTGATCCATATATCTTTTTTTTGTTAATTTATCTTATTTTATTATATTTTTATTATTAAATAATATATATTATAAATAGTTTTATATAATATATATATAATTATTATAAAATCAAATTTTTATATTTTTTTTTTATAATTAATTCTAATTATAAGTTTATTATGTAAAAATTAAAATGTACTTAACATATTTATCTATTTATACTAATTAAAATAATAAAATCATTATTAACAATAATTAATTTAAAAAAATATAATTTTTCTAAAATAAAAAAATATATATTGTATTTTTTTTTATTATATATATATATACATATATATATATTTATATATATTTTTTAATTTATTAAAATTATCTTAGATTAAAATTAAAATCTAATATTAATATAATAAAAAAACAATAATATTAAAAAAAAATGGTTAAAGCATATTTAAGATATACTTTCGAAAATGTATGTGGTCTCGTTTCAGGTCATTCATCTAATATAATAACTAATGGTAAAATATTTTTATTTAATTACTTTATAAAAATAAAATTAATAAAGATAATTATATATTCTCTGGTAATAGTTAATATGTAACAATAACTAATAGTAAAACTGAGGAAATCGTGAAAATTTTATTCGATAAAGATAAAAATTCCGAAGTGACATTTTTGGCATTATCAAATAGTCTAAATTATTAAAAAATACTAGCAGTTGGGTAAATAATTTATATATAAAATAAATAAATTAATAAAATTATATATTCAGGTATGTAGATGGTGATATATTAATTTGGAATTTAGAAGATTATTCTATTAAATGTAATTTAAATGCACATAAAAATAACATTACTTGTATTTAATTTAATGATGATTGTTCTTAATTAATATCTGGAAGTGATGATACATCTATAATTGTATGGGATTTATTAGGAGAATAAGCATTATATAAATTAACAGGACATAAAAATTCAATAACAGATTTATTATATTATAAATATAGAGATAATAATACAAATTAAATAAACGAATTTATATTATCAACATCAAAAGATGGATTATTTAAAGTAATTTTTTTAAAATAAAAGAATTTATATATATTTAAAGATATGGGATATGGCCATCGCATCTAGTGTTTAAACTATTTCTTCTTTAAGTAATTAAGTATGGAATATGGCATTATATAAAGAAGAAAAAATTATTTTATTAGGAACTAATAACGATGAAGTTATTGTATTAAAATTTATAACAACATAAAATTCTTAAACTAAATAAAATAAAATAGTAGAAAATATTGGAATTTATAAAAAATAATCTTTCGCTCATCCAACATAAATGACCTTTACTAATAATAACCAATACCTATTTTTATTAAGTATTACAAAAAAATATAAATTAATATATATGATAAATAAATATATATATATATATATATATATATTTATATTTTATATATATTTATTTATATATATATTTACATATAATTTTTTATATCTATATATATTTTATTAATAATTTTTTATTATTATTAGCTAATGAAAAGACCCATTGAAATTTATAAAATTTTAACACTTGAAGAATATGAGAAAAATGAAAAAAAAAGATAAAAAAAATTAAAAAAAATATAAATTCAAGTCAACAATTACGAAGCAACATAAGAGGAAGAACCAACGGAAAATAATTAAAATTATTTGCACTAAAAAAACTTTCTGAATAGAATCTAATACCACACAACATTTAATTTCTAAAAAAAATCCGTTCATTTCACTTTTGTGATTACTAATTACCTAAACAACCTAAATCTAAGAACAATTTTATTATAAATTATCACAATAACAACATGGAAATTTTCACATTTACTCTAAATGATTAAACTTCCTACTTATCCCATTAATCCGTTCACAATTTTTTGAAAAAAGGTCATAGATCAGCCATAAGAGCCCTAGCAATATCGGAAAACGAAGCATATATGATATCTGGAGGAGGAGAAAACATAAAACTATGGACAACTGAAGATCTTTAGAATATTTAATCTTTCTAAACTGAATCAAGTTAAATTATATGTTTAACATTTTTACCAAAAGACCGATTTTTCCTAGCTGGTGATAAAGAAGGTAATTTATATTTAATAGACATCCCTAAAGGAGAAATAATACAGAACTTAAAAAATGCACACTAGGCGGCTATTTGGTCTATAAATTTTCATATATAGCCTGAAGGATATGAAAATATAGTTATAATTACAGGTGGTGCTGATAATAAAATAAAATTTTGGTAATTAGTATTAAATTAAAAAAAGGAATTATTTAATTATAAGAAATAAAATCTATACGTAATTATTATTTTTATATATATAATAAAAATTTCCATTTTTAGATATGCCAGATGAAGTCTTATGTGCTAAATTTACACCTAGTGGTTATTATTATGCCGTATCTCTTTTAAATTAGACTATATAGATTCATTTTTCAGATTCCGATAGGTTATTTTTATCATTATATGGACATAAATTACCTATTATGTCTTTCGATATATCTTCTGATGGTGCTCTTTTAGTCAGTGGTAGTGCAGATAAGAATGTGAAGATATGGGGCATGGATTTCGGTAATTGTCATAAGTCTATTTTCGCACATTCAGATGGTATTACATGTGTTTAGTTTGTAAAAGATACTCATTACTTTTTTTCTTGTAGTAAAGACAGAATTGTTAAATATTGGGATGGTGACAGTTTTTAATAAATAATGCATTTTGAGGAATCCTTAGGAGAAATATGGAGTATTGCAATAGGAAAAATTGGTGATTTTTTCATTTGCGGAAGTGGGGATAAATTAATAAGAAAATATAAACAAACTAAAGACTAAGTTTTCGTATAAGAAGAGGAAGAAAAAAGAATGGAAAAAATGCTCATTGAAGATTATACTAAAGAACAATTAAAAAGAGAAGTAGAAGAAAAAGAAAAAAAAAATGCCAATAATGCCAAATTATAAGATTTAGAAGTTGGATAGGCCATTAAAAAAAAATATGAAAATCTTAAGTGTGGAGAAGATATTATGGCTGCTATTGATACTGCGGAAAGTTTAAGGGAAGAATATATTTAATTTGAAAATGATAAAATTTATTACGAAAAAAACAAGGGAATTTTAAAAGAATTATAAGTAACGGAAAGACCATGTTTTGATTAGATTTATGGACTTTCTATTCCTGAATATGTTGGGATGGTTATTAGTAAAATAAAGACTACAGAATTGGAAAATTCTTTGAGTTTTTTACATGTAAGTTATGTAGAGAAGATTATTTATTATTTGAACTTTTTTATTTAAAATAATATTTATTTGGAACTTTCATCAAGAATTCTTTTCTATTTATTAAATGCACATGAAAAGCATATTTTAAATTCGAAAAAATTAGTGTAATTATTGATTAGTATTAGAAAATAACTCAGATGTAATTTATAAAAAGAAAGGGATATTATAGGAGTTAATGTTTAAGGAATGAAAATGATTGTTTAGGAAATTAAATCAAATAATGTATAAGATATTATTACTGATGAGATTTTTACGAAAAGGTCTTAATTATTTTGATGTATATTTGTTTTTTTATTTTAAAAAATCAATATAATTATTATATTATATCAATTCTTTTAAATTTTAACAAAAAAAAAAACTTATATATCCTAAAAAGCTCTCTTATTTATTAAGAAATTAAGCAATTTAGGCATTTTTTTTCTAAAAAAAAAAATCTTTATATCTTTAACAAAAAAATTAGAAATAAACAAATTTTAAAATCTAAATAATATAATTAATTATTAAAAAATATATTATTAATAAATCTATATTTAATTTAAATACATTAAATGTAAATAACATATAAAAATCAAATAATGATAACAAAAATTTTGATTTATTATAAAAAACGAAATCCTATTTTTAAAAGAATAAAAAATTAAATTTAAATAATAAATATATAATCAAAATGATATAATATAGGAACTAGTTTTAGAATTAGAAAACTAAGAGAATAAAAAAATAAATTATTTAAATAAAATCAATAATAAATTGAAGAATATAAAATAAATAATAATTATTAGATTATAAAATTTAATTTATTTATTAAGGGAAGAAATAAGACTTAATAAAATTTTAAAATAAATATAAGAAATGAAAAAAATAAACTAATAAAAACTTCTTGATAATTTACCTTTTTTTTATTTTTTTTTTAAAAAGAAGAAGTTTAAAAAGTTCTATAAAAATAATTCTTAATTTATTTTAAATTTTTTTATTATTTATATACCTATATATATATATATATTAAAAAATATATTCCTTTATATTTTTTTTATATTTATTTATCACAATATATAAAACTAAAAATTAAATATAATAAATATTTGTTTCTATTAATAATTATTTATTCATAAAAAGAAAAAAATCGTAAAAAATTAAATGGCAAAACATCATCCAGATTTAATAATGTGTAGAAAATAACCAGGTATATCTATAGGAAGATTATGCGAAAAATGTGACGGAAAATGTGTTATTTGTGATTCATATGTACGCCCATGTGGTTTAGTAAAAGTTTGCGATGAATGTAATTATGGATCATTTTAAGGAAGATGTGTAATTTGTGGAGGTACAGGAATATCAGATGCTTATTATTGTAAAGAATGTGTATAATTAGAAAAAGATAGGGATGGATGCCCAAAAATTATAAATTTAGGTTCAGCTAAAACGGATTTGTTTTACGAAAGGAAAAAATATGGTTTTAAAAAGCGGTGAATAATAATAACGAAAAAAAAAAAAAAAGATTTAGATTTTTATATATTCATATATTTTTTTTGGAATAATTGATATTTTATAAAATTATATTTTTTTCAACTTCTATTTATTCATTTAACTAATTATAAGTTTATCCTAAAAGAGTTTATTATTAATTTAAAAATTAGTATTATTAATTTATACTAAAGTCTTGTTATTACATAAAATGATCATTTTTATTCCCATAATAGGCTTTTTAAAATAAATAGAATTATAAATTATTATTGAAGTTATTTTTTTAAATTTCGAATATTTATTAAAAATTATATTGTATTTTTACTTAATTTAATATATTTTATTAAGTTTTTTCATTTAAATTAAATGATGTTTAGGTATAATTATCGTTTATTTCTTTTAAATAAGTAGTATTTTAAGTGTTTTTTTAACTTAAAGGAGAACTTTATTTCCCTTTGTTTTTTTCAGTGATAAAACTTGTGTTTATTTATAAAATTTTAATATTATTTTTTTAAATTTTCTCATTTTCTTCAATTACAGTTTCCGAAATTTTATTTTTTTAGTGTAAAAAAGATTAATTTTTTTCGAGTTTTTAAATCGCCTTTTGAATTGGGGAAATTTCTTCCTCTTTGTTTTTTATAAAGGAAAAACCCAAAAAAAACTTTTCGTTTTTATTTTAAATTTTCTCTTCTAATTTTTACGATAAAAAAAAACTATTATTTTCATTTAAAAACACTTCATTATTCTAGTCTATATTCGGAAAATAAAAAGGCTTGTATTCCCCAACTTTTTTCCAATCAATTCCTTTAAAAAAAGGATGAGTTTATATTTCCTAAACCCCATTTTTACCTAATCTTTGCTTCTAATCTTAAATTAGTCTTTTTATTAAATCAGCAGCTTCTAAAGAAAGGTTCGCCTACTCAGGAATTATAAATGTTTTTTAAAAATTCATTATATTGAATATAGTTTCTTTTGTATCTTCACAAAAAAACGGGGGAAATCCAATTAACATTTAAAATAATATAATTCCTACACTCCACCAATCAACAGTTTCAGTATATTCTTATTAGTAAAACATTTCAGGGGCTATATAATCTGGAGTTCCTACTATTGAAAATACTTACTATTATTTATATAGTATAGATATTTAATAATAATATAAAAAAAATTACATTTTTATTTTTTCGTAAATCTTAGTGTTTATATTTTATTTCATTATTTAGTTCTAAATAAACTTATTATTTTTTATATTTATCATTTTTAGTCTTATTAAATAAATAAAAACATATAATATATATATATATATATTTTTATATTTATTATTTATTTATATTTTATAATTTTTTAATTATTTTAGTTTATATATATAATTATTTTTATAACTAATTATTACATAATTTT
>NW_004087739.1:0-59113 GCF_000220395.1 Ichthyophthirius multifiliis
TCTTATATTAGAAATTTTCTTTTGACGTTATAGCAACTATTTATTTTAATATATTTATTAATGTATTAATTTTGGATAATTTTTAAATTAAGATTTTTTTGTTACATGTAGATAATAGGAATGATAATAGATATAAAAGGAATTAAATTGTTAACATTTTTATTATATGTATATTTTTATTGTTATATTAAATAAATATAATTTTATTTAATATGCTATTATTTTTATAATTTTTATGTATATATTAATATAATTATTTTAACTTTTTATTTTAATTTTATTATTATTAATTTTATGATAAATTATATAATTTATTTATATAAATATAATCAAAAAATAATTATTATGGATTATAAAATAAATTTATCTTATAAAATAAAAATAATTAATAAATAAGATATTAATTAATATTTAATACTTTTAATTAGCAAAGTTAAAGTTTTTTAATAATAAAAAATTTACTATTTTTATTAATTATTAAATTTTTCATCTATTAATAATTTTTTTAATCTTTAATTAATACATATATTATAATAAATTATAATAAACTTTAATAATTATTTATTCAATAAATATAAAAATATTAAATATATATTAATATTAATAAAAAATTTATTTTGACCATTTTATTTAAAAAAATAAATAAATATAAATTTATTTTTTAATAATAAACTACGATTTGGTTATATTAAATAAAAAAAACTTAAATATTATAAATCTTTTATTTTCCATTTTATTGTAAGAAAAAATATTAATAACAAATAAAATTTTAAAATTTAATACATGTGATATAAATTAAGATAATAATAATTTAAAGTATGCATAAATAATTAATATAAATTATCATTTATCGTCTTTATTCAATAATTATAATCTTTATTAGTAAAATATTTTATTTATACAAAATAATGAAAAGAAAAGTAGTTTTTTTTAATTATATATTACATTTATATTAATATTCTATTGCTAAAATTTTAATCATTGATATTTTATTAAATTAATATTTCTATTTATATAAAAATAGTAAACATTTATCATACATTATTATTAAAAAAGTTTTGATTACAATATAAAAATTATATTATTAAAATATTTTTTTTTATAATATATGATGTTAAAAGTTTGATATAATATTTAAATTTATGCTTAAAAAAATATTAATTTTTAAATTATATTGTCTTAAAATTATGAAACTAATATATATTAATGCATTAAATTGTAGGAGATATATATCCTTTTTTTATAAAATAAATAATGTATGTTTCAAATAAAAAAAAGTTGAAATAATAAATACGATGTTAAAATAGATTATATTTGTTTAAGCTATTAGTTAAATAAAAAAATTAATTATGGATTGAAAATTTATAGGATGATGAAATAAAAATATAAAAATAAGATAAAAATTAATTTAATAAGTAAAACTTTATATATAAAATAAATAAAATATATATAAATTTTAATAAAAAAAACAGATAATATTAGTAAATAAAAATATATATAAATATATTTATATAATTAATATGTTAAATATATTTTTATATATATATAATTATAATTATAATAATATATATATATTTTTATATATATTTATATATATCATTTTATATATTTATTTGTATTTTTATACTATTAATAGATTTATATATAATTCATAAATTAATTTATATATTTATTTTTATAAATATTTTTTAAGATATTAAATTTTTAAAATAAAATTTTTTGAATTAAATATTATTTTCTTTTATCATATTATTAAATTAATTATATATTTTATTGTTTATTACAATTTTATTTATAATAATAGTTTAATTTTTTATTGTCTATTAAATTTGATTATATTTATTTTATAATTAAATAATTTATTTTATTTTGATAAATTATACACTAAAGGTATGAATACATTTTAAGAATATTTTATATACATATATATAGTTACTAAAAATAATTTTAAAATATAATTTTTTATATATTATAAAAAAAAAATATTTTAATATATATATAGATAATTTAATTAATTTTTCTCTTAATTTATATAAAATATTTTATAATAATAATAAATTTATTATAGAAAATTTATTATTTTTCATCCCATATATTAATTTACTTTATCCATAACTAAATTAACTTTTTTTTCGAATTCCTATTCTAGAATAATAATGTTTATTTAATTGCTTTAAAAATTTCTATTTTTAATTCTATTAATATTATCGAAAATTTCTTTTATTTATCTTCTAAAAATGAGTATTTGATTCTTTTTTTCATTTTATTCAATAATAACATTACTTTCATTTAAATTATTAAAACTGTTAACAATAATATTTATTTTGTTACTAATATTATCAAAAAAATCATCAATTTCACTTTTTATTTTTCCTATAAATTTTTTTATTTATTCCTAGTCTTATTTATACATATCTAATTGACTTTTTAGCATATTAATTTGAAAATCTTTTAACTTTTCGAAATTTTCTTTCAAATTAAAAATATCTTTTAACCCTAATAAACAAATTCCTATTTTATTAACTAAATTATTAGCCAAATGAATATCTTTTTGCTAAAAAGCATTAAAAAAATCATAAAAAAGATTATTTAAGACATTAAATTTATCATTAAAAGATCTATTTATATTAATTTTTTAATCATAATCAAACCATTCGTATTATTCCTCATTTAAATTTTTGGAAACAATAGTAACTTTTTACTAAAATAATCCATTATTATAATTATTATTTGCTAAAAGAATACCCAAACACATCAAATCTTCGCAACTTTTTCTCAACAATTCAACGATTTCATTCATATTACTGTAATTAATATTATTATTGTTATTATTATTATTATTATTATTATTATTATTATTATTATTATTATTATTTTCTTTATAGAAAATTAATTTATTATTGTTGTAATAATACATTAATTTTTCTAATAATAAACTTAAACTGCTTTCTGTTTTCATTATTTATTAATAGTCTAAATAAATTGTTTTTTAAGCACCTTTTGGGTTATTAAAATCTTAAAAAAGCTGCTTGTTTTCCAATAATTAATTTGGTAAATCTAAAGTTCCATTTTTATCTTTAAAATAAAAAGGGTTATTTTTAAATATATTAAATGTTAATATTTTTTAAAAAGCCTATTGGCTTTTCTTTACTTTAGTAGCCAAAATAGTTACTAAATTATTCAAATTTTGTTTCTCTTTAATTGAAAATGCATCATATATAGTTTTAACATGAAATATTTTTTCATATTTATCCAAAAAAAGTTTAATAGGATGTATATACTTTACTTTATTTTTTTTAATTACAAAAAGCTTTTCAAATTCAGCATTTTTTAATGAAAAGTCACTTACTTTAGCATAAGAATCATTAAAATTATTTAAAAATTTTTACTTATCCTCGACATTAGTTAATGTATATAATAATTATTCCTATATTTATTTAAAATTTAAATTTTTGAAATATTCCTCCTGTAATTCTTCAATTTTCGGAATCATATTTTCATCTTCAACGAACAAATTATTATTTTATTATATATCAGATGTTTATTTAATTATTTATTAAGGTTATTATTATATTTATATATTTTTTTATCATGATAAAGGCGATTTTTTCAATTTTTATTCTTATATAATATTAGATTTTGACTAATCCATATTAATCATAAAATAATTACAGATTTTTAATAATTCTTTGTAGCTTTTTCTTTAGTTTTATATTAATTAAGTTAATCTTTAAATGTGTTTTTATTATTGAGCTATCTGGGCTTTTAAAAGAGTTATTCTTTATTCATTTATTGGCTCATTTTTTTGTTTATTTTATTCATTTTTTTCTAAAGAAATTTTAAATTCGTTAATTTCTTATAATTCGTTTTTCATGTCGTTTATTACATTTTTTAAATGAATATTGTTTTAATTTAATTCACTTAATCTTTCAAATCGAGTGTCTTTTGTCGTATATGAATTTTTAGGTAATTATTTTGTTGTATTAGACTCCATTAAAGTTTCGTTATTATTGCTTATCATTTATTAAATTTTGGACATTTCTTATAAATTTTATTTAATTTTTATATTTTCGTCATTTTTCAAATTTTAGGGAGTTCCAATAGGAGTTCCAATGGGAGTTCCAATATAAGGTTGTTAGATTGTATTTAATAAATTATTTATTTTTTAGTGAAAATCTGTTGATGCTTTGGATTAGAAATATTTTTTTTCAGAAACATATTAAGTAGAATGAGATCTGAATGATATTTATTTTTAATTTGGACTTTTATATTAATGATCTTTTTTATATTTTTTATATATATATATATATAATATTATTTTTTAATATATATATAATATTATTATTTTTTACTTTTAATTCTAAATACATTATTGTTATTAATATCTTTACTATTCATTTGAATATTTTTTTTTATAGTAAATAAAAAGAGTAATTATTATCTTATTAAAAAATTAAATTTTTAATTATATTTTATATATATGTATAAGAATAAAATTTAAATTATATAAAATTATATTAATATAAAATAAAATTAATAATTTTTTTTTAAATAAAACTATTTATAATAAATATTATTCTTAATACAAATACTTTAATTTTATTTTTTTATTTAATTAATAACTAAAGTTAAAATGTAATATTTTCTATTATTTTTGAAAAATAAAATAAAATTATTCAATTTTTTTATTGAACATATTTATTTTATAATATAGAATGAATAAAAGAATAAAACTTCGATATTTTTTTTTCCAGACTCTTTATATTTTTTTAATTTAATATTTTTTCTCAATAATCTCTAGTTATTTTTAACTGTTAAAATTTTTCAAATCACTTAATAACCTTTCCATATTATCAAAATCATTAAGAATAATATTATTTGATTCCAATCCATATTTTTGATTTTGCAAACAATATTAAAATGCTTTAAAAAGTTTTATTAAATGCCATAAATGCATAATCTTCCCAACAATGAAGAAAAATGGTTTTCCTCCCGAAATTCTTGTATCTTTTTCAAAATTTTATGAAATTTGGACATTTATATAATCAATTTCATTACAAATCCTATCAATTCCAAATTATTTAGCCTCTTCAGAAATTATATTTTTATAAAATTTTATATTTTCATAATATTTATAAAAGTTATTATAACATTAATTATTTTCATCATTTTCATCCAAAAATCCTTTTTCATTTAATTTAGGTGGTTACATGAAGCTTTTTAATCTTAAAAATTTTACAAAAAAACATATTTCATTTGCAATAGCATAAAAAGTATCAACTGTGACACTAAATTATCCTATAGAATAAGATTCTCTATATATTTCTGCTATTTCCTAATCTGTACTTTCGGGAAAGTTTATTTATAAAATTTTTTTAAATTAAGAAAAATCAATAGAGAATTTTTTCATCTCATTTATAGTTGAATTTAATCTAAAGCATTCCTTTAGTAAAAAATATTTATTCTATTTTTCTATTTAATAAAATTCTAATAATATTCTTAATACATAATCTGCCTCAATTAAAATTTTATTATTAATTCCTTTATTTACACTTTTTCTTTTCTCGAAATCCTTTTTTATTTATATCCTTATTTCTTCATTATATTCACACATTATTATTTCGATTAATTTTATTGCTTATTTCACTAAAAATAAAAGTATAAATTTTTATATTTTATTATTTATTCTTTACATTCTACATATTATAATACAACAAAAGTACTATCGGATCTTAATAGATTAGGTCCTTAAAATAATAAAAATCTACAATGCAAATAAAAATATAAATCATCTAATAAAAGGTCTTCACATAAGAATTATTTAAATGTGATAATTTCCCATATTTTGTTTAATTTAGGATTTATTAAATCCATTAAAAATATACTTTTTATATCATCCTAAATTTATTTTTCCTAGTTATTCAAATATCTATATATATTTTTTATTTAATATTATAAATAAAATAAAATATGAAAACCTTAATTTTCTTGTTTCTTTATCTACAGCAAATTTACTTAACCATCCATAAACAAAATCTGGAAATTTACTTATTTGTTTAGGTGTTTATTCAAATAATATGAATTCATTATATTTAGAATCTAATATTCCACGTAAATTACCTAAAAAAGAAAGATCTATTTTCCTTTCATCATCTTATTAATAGTTTTTGATATTTTAATCTATAAATATATAAAAATTAGGCTTAAAAATTTATATTAATTTCATTTTTTCAGAAATATTCGAAGTATTTTTTGCTAAATCTTCTAAAATATCTGTGTATTTATTTTTATTTGAAAAAATAATGTTTTTGTTTAAAGAATTATTATTAGCTTCTTAAAGCAAATTTTTAAAAAAAGTACGATTTTTAGTAAAATCTTAATTAAACTATTTTAAAAACACAAAATCATTTTTAAAATAATCATCACAAGGAATATCAACTTACTTAGTTCTTTAAATTACAAATTTATTCAATTTAATTTCAGTTTGATTTAACTTTTTTTATAACAATCCCATTAATATTTTTGCATTTTTTTAATTTAATTTATATGTTTAAAAATCTTCGCTTAACATTAGGAATCTTTCACTAATAAATATATATATATATATATATATATATATATAAATATATATTAAATATATTAATATATTAAGAAAGAATATATAAATATTAACTTCAATTAAATAATTTTTCCTTTGAGTTCTATATTTATTAATTCATAATTATTTATTTTTTACTCTTGTTAATCATAAGTTTATTTTTATTTTTTTAATTCATTTTGTAACTAAATTATATAATTTTAAAATAATACAAAAAATATATATTTTACCTTTTAAATCATATTTTATTAATTTTTAATAATATTTTTCTTAATAATAATTTCATTTTATTTAGTGTTTATTTAATAAAAAAGTTATTTAATTTATTCTTCATGTTATTCATTAGACTTATTAATTTATTCACGTAAAACATTAATATCAGAATTCTCTTACAACTACTTGTACTAATTTGCTAATTAAATATTTTATTAGCATAGTTTTGTATTAAGAAATTTTAAAGCATTATTATCAGAAATAGAATTATTATTTGTATTATTAGAATTTTATTATTTAGAATTTATAGGTGAACTATTTTTTTAATGAATTTTTAATTCTTGATTTTATTATTCTTCAAATTTTTTTTTTAACTATTCTATAATTGAACTTTTAACTTATATTTGATTATTTTAATCTTTTAATAAACTCATTATCACCTTCATACCCTAAAAGTTTATAGAATATATTTTTTCTACTAAATTATGTAAATTTTTTTCATTTAAAACTTCATAATCAATTTCTTTTTCAAGTACACTTTACATACTGAAATAATATATAATTTAATCTTTTACATTTTAAATAAATTTAAAGCAATTTTATTTTTATATTTAGTTAAATATTTTTTTTCTTTTTAGATTATTTTTTTATTTCAATTTTTAATGATTTTCATTTTTTATCTATTATTTCTATTAATTCATAGTAAAATATGGAAAAGGTTCTATTTTTTAAAAAAATAAACTCGGTTTTTCCGAAGGATTATTTTAACTAAAAATTGTATTTGAAAAACTCTAATCTTAAAAACATATTGGAGTTGTAAACTTCCTTGTTTCAGAATTTTATTCAACTCTAAAAATTTTACTTCTTTCATTTTATTTTTAATATTAAACATTCAAAGGCTTTATTTGTTAAGTATTTTGATTTTATTTTAAATAATTTATTTTGTATTTCTTAAATTCTTCATTATTTGATGCTTTTTAATTTACAGTTTAAATAAATATATTATCTTCTTTAAATTTTTATATTTTTGAAGGAATTTAAAATAAAGATATTGTTTTTTTATTCTTTTTCTATTATTTTAAAAAACGATTTTGTGGGGATAACATCACCTTTTATTATTTAATATCAAATTATAAATTTAAATTCATTTTACTTATTAAAAATACTAAAAATATTGGAAAAAAAATAAAAAAATAAAATTGAAATTAAAAAATAAATATATATTTGTATTATTGTATAATAAAAATAAATAACAAAATAATTAATCAATTCAATTCAAAACAGAAACATTATTATTATTTTTCACACATTTGTTTCTTTGATTTTATGTTTAAATAAAATCATAACTATTTTACCTAATAGATATTTTATTTTTCTATTTAAAGTTTTACTATTATTAAGAAAAGCATTATTATTATTAAGAAATACTTTATTATTATTAAGAAAAACATTATTATTATTATTAAATATTTTTATTATTATCACTAAATTTATTATTAATTTTATTCTGAATTTATTAAAAGCATGTATTTTATTCTAAAATATTTTTGATTAGGGGAATGATATCTTAATTGTTTTAAACTTATAGTATTTTCTTGGTATAATTAATTAAAATAAAACATTATTTAAATTCTTAATACTAATCAATAATAATTTTGAATGCATTCCAACTATCTTTTAAAGTATATTTATTTGAATTTTATATATTTGAATATTTTCTAATTGTGTCTTTAAATAATTTCGCGAAATCTTTATATTTGAGAAATTCCTTTTAAATTTCTAAAAGTTCTTAAATTAAATTATTTTTTTAACAATTAAATCCAAATATTTATTATATTTCTGCTTATAAACTCTATTATTGTTAATTCTAATTTTCAATTATTTAAAGTAACTAATTTTTTTCTTGTTTTATATCTTCATATTATTACATTAACTTTTATGTTTTTTAAACATTTTCTTGATTCAATTATTCTTCTTTTTAATTTTTTAAAATTCTCTCATTTAATTTTTAAATATCTCCTCCCATTTATTTTATTTATTTATTAGTTTCTATTTTTAATATTTACATATGATCAATTTTTTGATTTAACATTTCGTTTTCTGATCTTAAAAATTCAATTTCGGATTATTACTTTTAAAATTAAATATATTTTTCTTTTAATTATATATCTTTTTGAATTTGTATCTATTTATTTTTGTTTATTTCAGTTTTTAAAACTTCAATTTAATTGACTAAGTTATTAATCTAATTATTTAATTCTATATTTTTTATTTAAATTGATTCTTAATTATTTTCTTTAAATTATTAGTATTAGAATTCATTTTGTTCATTTTTTGTTAATTTATATGAATTAATACTGTTATTTTACGTTTTTAATTAGCAATTATTTATAGTCAACAATCCTTTATTCATATTTAAATTTTCATTTTCTTTACCTTGATTTTAATTTTCGATTAAAGAGTCTGATTTACTAAATGTGTTTATATGTGTTACAGATAACTATTCTTTAAATTCCTATGTTTCCGATTTTAAACTATTATAATTTTAATCATATATCTCTTCACTTTATCGAGTTTTTTGTAAATATTTTTTTTCAAAATAACTCGAGTCTTTTAAATTTTCTTCTTCATTAGAATTTTAATCTGAAATTTTAAAGAAATTTCCATGTTCCTATTCGTCCTCATCTTCAAAACATTCACTTTTTAATTAAATTTTTAATTTTTATAGACGTTCTTGATATGAAAAATTATATTATTATTAATTTTATAAATACATTATTTTTTTTAAATATTATTTAATTTATTATTAATTTTAATAAAAAATTTAACAATAAAAAAATAATTGTATTAATAAATTTAAATATAATATATTAATAAATATATATTATTTATTAATAATATATATAATAATCTTGTAAAATATAATAAATCGAACATTATTTAATTTTTTTTTAAAAAAGTAAATATATATAAAATAGTTAAATATGTATTTTTAAATATAAATAAAATACTTGATTTGATAATTTTCGTTTTTAATCCAAAAAAATGAAATAATAATAAAAAAAGTAAAAAGAGTTCTTATTTTAATTATATATCTCTATAATATGATTTTTTTACTAAAAAATATCAAAGTGTTAATTCTTCATAAAAAAAATCTAATTCTTTATAAAAACCTTCTTTCATCTTTTATTAAAGTTCTAGCATGTAAAATACGTTAATTATCGGCTATAATGCAATATTTTTCAGGAATTAAACACATTTTTTATTTTATAAGTTTTTTTGAAATATTTTTAAACTTTTCTAAAAGAGGACATTACTTTTCATCTCTTAAAGGTTACATAAGGTCATATCTGAACCTAATCTTATCTTAATCGAATTAAACAGGAAGAATTTTATATTGAGAATTTTATCCGCCGGAAAATTCAGGAGGAACTTTATATAAGTATTTCTTTTACTTAAATTCTAATTATTCATCTTCACTTAATTATTTTATACATTCACTTACTTTTACAATAGAAAAAAAGCCTCCACCCCTTCTATCACAATTTAAAACACTCAAGGCCAATGCTCTTGGAGGTTTTTCGTACCAAGAGCCATCTGTATGAGTATCGAAACGACCTGTTCCATGAGATCTGGCATATGTATTATTGCTAGAACCATCATTTGATTTTGTAGTTAAGCTTTAGGGTTTTATATCCCATACTATTTTTGGTTTATTTTTTAAAATTTATTAATTTTTTTCTTATTCAGATATAAAAGTAGCAAAAGCTCTTTATTCGATTTAAAGTTCCTATTATTATTTTAACGATTAGTCTTGTTCATTTTTTAAAAGACAATCAAGATGGTCTTAGGGTTTACCTTTTATTATTTCACAAACATATTATTTAAGTCTATCAGAATTCCAATTTTCATCTTCTTCTCCTTATTTTTCAGATAAAATTGTTGTTAATACAGCTGAATGTTCATCAAAAGCTGCATTTATTTAACTTCCTAACACTTCTTTTTCTTCTTTATAATTATTTTCACTATCATCTAATAATCTAGTAGTTAGAATAAATCTTGCCTTAGAAGGAACTTAAGTTAATAATAATGCCGCAGGTTAGCAAAATCCGCCTTTACTAAGGGCTATTATATCTGATTAAGAACATCTGAAAATTCCAGGGCCATAAAAGATGCCGTCCATACATAATAAAGTACTTACTATGTTACAATTTTCGAATTACCATTCTTTATTTTCATTATATATTGGCGCTTGGAATTAAATGCTTTTCAAAAATGGTTAAACTATTCCTGTTGAAAAATATGAGCTATCCTTATTTTAATTATCTTATAATGATTATAAAAATTCATTAATACTATTAAAATCATTAGATTTTATTATTCCTATTCCTTTTCCACCTAAAGAAGGTTTAAATATTAACTATTCTTATGAATGAAACCATGATTTACTATATTTTTTATTATATTGATCAATTGCTTACTCTAAAGGAATGCTTTTTATTACAGATTCTAATAAAGTATTAATATTTTATTAAATTTATTCTTTATTACTACTAAATTACATGATTTCTTCTAATAATTAGCAACTATAAAATCCCGAAAGAACTGTCAGTAACCTTTTATCGTGTAGAATAAGAATAGCACGTAAATCATTTAAACATAATCCTTAATCAGATAATTAAAGTAATCCTATTAAAACATTTTAATCTAAACTCATTATTTCAGTTTAATGAAGTTCAAGAATTATTTTTTATATTTAATTATTTGTTTTTTTATCAAATAATTATACATTTCCTTCATTTTAAATTGCATAAATATCACTAGGAAAAATAAATTAAATTTCATATTAATTAAGAATACTTTTTAGCAAAACAATATCATTTTTTAGTAGTTCTTATTCTATAGCAATAAAAATCTTATTATCGTTTTGTAATCCAAATCTATTTTTGAGATCTTTTACAAAAGAATGAATATGAGGGATAGAAGTAGCCATTTTTTCATAAGCAAAAGTTCCCGGAGTACATGATAATATTCTTAAGGCTTCGTTAAGGGCCGAAGATAAAAAGTAACCATTTAATGAAAATCTTGCATTTATTTCACAAACTCTAAATTCTACATTATCTAAATAATGCTTTTAAATTTCATTTTATAATTAGTTATTAGCAATAATAACTAAATCAGGTCTATAGGACCCAGATCTTTAAGATGATTTAATTAGATTTTATGGATTAGTTTAATAATGAGAAAGTAATAATTATTCAAATTTTTTAGGTAATTTTATAATATTTCTTAATTATTTTCCTAAATTTGAGTCTTAATGCCATGCCATAATATAAGCTGGTACGAATGAATTTATTGCATTTGCAATTTCTTGCATTTTTGAAAAACTAGTTTATGAAAGAATAATTGGTTCTGGCCCTATTATATTATCTGTAATGTTATAATCTTAATCATTATATATATATTTTTAGAATAGTTTAAGAATAATCTATCTACTAGTTTCCATTTTTATATATGTTTGTAATAATGATAAATATTTAGTGTATAATAATAAATATATTAATATTTTATATTTATTTTATTTTATTGTAATAATAAAAATTTTTAATTATAATATATTATATAATTAATAAATATTAAGTATGATAAATATTGTATCTAAAAATTATAATAAAAATAATCATATATAATAAAATTAATTAAAATTAATCATATTATTGAAAAAGTATAAAAAAAAATACAAATAATATGATACTATAATAAATAATATTATAAAATAGAAAAATAAAAATTTAATAAAAATGTCTATAAAATTATAATTATTTTTTTATATTAATATTGAAATATCTAATTAATAGAAAAAAAATTATTAAAAAAAAAATATAAAAAAAAAATTAAAAATATAAAAATAAAGAAATTATTATATCAAAAAAAAAAAATATTTATTAAAAATATTTTTAAAGTAAAAAGAAATTATTATTATAAATATATATATATATATATATATATATATATGTATATATATATATATTTAATTTATACTCTTTTTTTTCATATAAATATTTCTGTTATTAGATTATTTTTTTATTAATAATTTTAATCTACATAAAATATTTCTTTTATATATCCTTTTCCATTTTATTGTAAAATAAAGATAGTTGTACTATATGTTCCTCTTTCTTTCTTATAATATTTGCTATAAAACTATTCTACAAAAATTTATGATTCAGCCTCAACATCTTTAATAAATACAGTTTTATCTTACATTAATTAAATTAAACTTTAACTTAACTAATTTTAATTATTATTTTCATTTTTATTTATTATGTTTTCAAATATTTTTATTCCATATTCACATTTTGGCCAATCATTATTTATTAATCCATTACATAAAACATAGTTTTTTCCTTTTTCAAGCTAAGTAATTTACGGACAATCATTTTCCTTATAAGTATTATATAAATAATAAAAATTACTGCTCTTTAAATTTCCAACTACTAAATTAAATGAATTATATTATTTTATTTCACTTTAGATTTCTTTTAATTATTCAATTCGTCTATTCTTCTATATTTCTATCTTCTTTTAAAAATTAAGTCTCTAAAAATCTATATGTTAGGTTTCCTCTACCATACTTTATTTAAGTTACGTCATGCCATTTGTCTGAGTTATAATTTGTCAAAAAAGCTATTATTCTCTGAAATTTTATTGTAACCACACCATGTTCCTTTTCCTTCCAAATCTAGGCCTGCAATTATATTTTTGTCTTCTTAAAAAGTATTTAATGATGCTGTTTTTTTATCAAGTTTTTCGTCTCTATTAAATGATAATACAAAAGGTTTATTTGAGTTTGGATGAGGTATATGAAAAAATCTATACACATTTTTATACTATTAAATTTATCTTATTTTTCAAATATTCTAGATATATTAATAAATTATATATTTATTTATTATATTTATAAATATAAATTTTATATTTATTATTTTAAGTTTTAATATTTTAATATTTAAAATTAATATATAATATAATTTTTTGATTATTTATATAAAATCAAATTTATTTCTATCATTAGAAAAATAAAATATAATTTTAATACTAATATTATTATTTAAGAATTTATATATAATAAATGTATATTATTTAAATCTTTTTATAAACTCATATATTTATAACTAAAAATAATAATTAAAAATATTTATTTAATAATAAAATAAAAAACAAAATTATATTTTTCTATAATGACAAAATAATCTATTTAAATTTATTTCATATATACTAAATATAATATTGAAAGTTTAGACTATAATAATTGAATAGTAAATTAACTAGTTTTAATTGAATATTTTTTTTTTAAAAAAATTAAATAAAAAGCTAATACAATTAATGTTTTTATTTATATAATTTATATACAAGCATCGAATTAAAAATCTCATTAATGATTATGATTATATATCAGAAGTATAGTTAAGTTATTTTTAAGATTTTAATCATTATTATGAAAATTCCTAATAAATTATATTAATTCTTCTTAAAGGCCTGGAGCATTTAAACCAAACAAAAATATGACTTTTATCAATTAAAAATATTATTGGCTACTTTAGTTATCTAAACAAACTACTTGAATAATATATTTATACAATTTTAAAATAAAAAGCCTAAATCATAAAACATAATAACAAATTTAACCTATAATAAAAAATCCAGAATAAAAATATGAAAAGATAATAACTGAAAAATAGTTTGTAATTTAAAAGCTTGATCATTATCTAGTGAATTAACTGAACATGAAATCATAAATAAATATGCAAAATCTGATTAAATGTCGTTTAATACTTATACCAATAAATCTTTATATAAATTATCAAAAGTTTTAAATTTAAATATTTTATATTGAAATAAAAGTTATTAGGTATTTATATAACTAAGGAGTAAATAATTAATAAAATTAAGTCTAAATAAATAATCATAATTTAAAATAAAATAAAACATATTAAATATTTCTTCTATGTTATCTAAAGAAAGATTAAAAAATATATTTGCATCAAACATAAAAATTTTAGATTTAGATACAAATTGATAATAAATATACAAACATAGGTAAAAAAGAATTTTACTTAAATTAAAAGATATTTAAGAAAATTAATTTTAGTAAAAATATATTTTGATAAATATTTTAAAGGAAGTATTAATTTAAATAATTAAAAATTATTATATATAAATAAATATTAAGTTAAATTTGAAATATTAAAATATATATAATAAATATAATAAATATATAAAAAATAAAATATAAAATATAACAAAATTTATAAAAAATAAAATAATTATGCTTATTAAAATAAATTATAATATTATTTAAAAAAAAAATATATAATTAAAAATATTAAATTTGTCAAACATTAACTATATATTCTTACAAAGATTCAATAAAAGTAATAATTTCATATTAAGCTTCGGAATTAATAACATTATCTTTGATAGCATCATAAAGAAAATTAGTAAATTATTAAAATTCATCTATTTCAATATCAAATTTATTATGAATTTATTAAATGTGAGCAAAATAAATCCTTTTTAGAAAAAAAATATTTAATGATATAATTATATACGTTAATAAAAAAAAAGTAAATATATATAAATATATTTATATAGTAATATTATATATAAAAAGATTTATATGTTTATTTATATTTAAATATATATATATATTTATATATATATATTATTTATATAATTATATATATTTATATTAATATATATTTATAATTTTTTTTTTTAATTTATATATATAATTAATTAAATTATTTTTATATTATTTTTTATTATAATATTTTAAATATTTATACATATTTATTTATAAAATTTTAAATATTATTCATATACATTTTATTCATATTATTAGATGTAACCTTTTTCATAAATTTTACAAATTTCTTATTTATTTTATGTATATTATATGTAATAAAATAATGTCTTATATTTTTGCATTGCATTACTTTTTCAAAAACTTAATTAGAAATTTTTTAAATACATTCTAATCCTCCTAATTTATCGAAAAGTGTTAATTTAGTGACATCTTCTTTAATTTAATTAAAGTGTCCTTCAATTTAATTGGTTAATAATTTATTTTCAATAATTTATTCAAAACTTTCTTATAATAATTTTATATAATTTGTTACGTTTTCACATTTTATGTGTCCAATTTATTTTTTTTTATTTTTTCTATCTTAAAATATATATGTCAAATATTCTACCATTTTATATTGTTTAAAATTAAAGTCTTTTAATTTTTCTTCATATAATATTTTGATTGCTATTTATATAGTTTTGTATCCTCCGATTTTTTAAAATAAACTATTTTAGCTAGGAATTTCTGTCCATAAAGTTTCTAATAGCTAATTTAATTAAATAATTCCCTCTTCATCTAAATTAGTATTTTTAATTATTATTTATTATAATTAACAAAGTGCAAATTCAAATATACTTGGAGGTATATCTAATTAGCTATGAGTTTATTAAATTTATTTACCTTTATAATTTTTTTCTTAACTACCAAACATTAAAGATAAGTACAATGTATAATTTTATTTTAGTTTATTAATTTATTCTTTTGATTTATTTACATAATATTTCTTTGTTTCCTAACTAGTTAATAATATATCAAAATAAATTTCTATACATTTTTATATGCTTTCTGACCCCCCACATTTTTCGAAAAGGGATTTCTATATGTTTGAAATTAATAAGTTTTTGGTACTATCTAAATGTTTTATGAAATCTTAAATAATATTATTTTCAATTTTTAAAGAAATACAAATTTATTCAAAATGCTCTTTTACAATTGTAAATTAAAATTCTTATATGTTTAAACCTTAATGAGCTTATTTTATTTTTTTTAAGCTATTTTTGCTAATTTTGTAAAAATAAAAATCTTTAAATTTAATTTTTTTAAAAAAAAATTACTTGTATTGTGCTCCTAAAAAAACTTTCAAAAAATCAAACATATTTTATTATAATTCTTGTTTATTAAAATTTTAGCTAAAATAATCTTTTAAATTAATATCATTTATTATTCTATCAACAATTTCTTAACTTATTATTTATATATTTTATTCCCCGCCCATTTATTCATATAAGCTTTTATTTTAAAAAACTAAACTTTATTATTCTTAATTTGAAAATGGGCATTTTATCTTTATTTACTTATCACTTTATTAAATAGATTTTAATAAATCAAGTACTTATTCAGGGCAGAAAAATTTAGATTCGCCTTAATACTTAATCATTTGATTTTAATTTATAATAAATAGATTTATATTGCTATTTTCAACATTTACTTTGTATTTTTTTGATATTTCCTAGTCAATGTCAGATAATAAATATATATTTACATTCCCTATTTCATCCTTTGTCTCAGAATTATTGAAAATATTCATATACATATATTAATTCAAAGACGAAATACCAAAAATTACACTTTAATATTCATAATATTTAGATTAGTATTCAGAAAATTTCAAAATTTATTCCTTAACCTCATTAATATTATTTTAAAAAAAAAATAAAATCAAATATTATCCTATAAATTAATTAGATTATATTTTAATAAATTAATTTTTATAATATGATATTGTTTAAAAATAAGGAGCTGGATGCGCTATAAACTACTCTAATTATTAAAAAAAAAAAAATTAAAAATATTAATTTTATTTATTATATATATTATTTTTAATTAATATACTATTCTGTATTTTATTAAGTAATTCAGTATCTGATTGAGAAGAATTATCAATATCTGCAAATTAGCAATTACCCATTTGTTATGATTCCTTTATCTATTATATTCGTTTTTTTGTTTTGTTTTAATTTTATAATGATATAATTATATGTTGATAAATATAATTTTAAATTAAAAAAAAAAATATATTATTTTTATATTTTAATTTACAAAATTTAACATACTATAGATTTAAAAATAAAATATATCAATATTATTCCTAAAAATAATTGATATATTTATTTAAAATTAATCAATATTTTGTTATAATAAAATTATACATATCATATTTAATAATATAAAATTAACATTTATTAATTTATTTTAATGGAATAAAAAGTATAAGAGTTTTTAACTTTAGAAAGTACATTATTTAGATTAAATGAAAAATGTTTTAAAATATGTATTGGATAATCAAAAAGTTAAAATAAATAATATGTAAATTAATAGTTATTATTGTTAAGTTCTTAATAGGATCAAGCATAATATTAAAATGCAGTTTAAGAATTTGAATAATGTATTAAAAGTTGCTCATATAATTATGCTTCAGCAAGAAATTTCGTTAAAGATAATTTTATAAAAGACATGAATACAGTAAATGAAAAAAACAACGAAGTTTACGATTCTTTTTGCAATTATGATTTAGATTATAATGATGTTATTAGCAAATATAAAGAAAAAGAATATTAATTTGAAAAATGATTTTTTTAATTAGATAAAAAAATATTTAAAGATTAATTTAAAAACACAATTTATTTTCAAATAAAACGATAGAGTTAAAATGAAGGCTATAAAATTAAACTGAAATCCATTATTATATTTTTTTTCGTTATTTTTGTATATATATAAAAAATAAATAACTAAATTTTTAAATTAAATTTTATTTTGCCTCCCTCCCCCCACCCTTTATTAATTATTATTAACAATTTTTTTAAAAAAATGTCTGCAATATTAAAGAAATTTCACAAAAAATATCACGATAAATAATGATAAATGCAATAAAAGCTAATTATTTAATAATTTAAATTAATACAAAAAAAATAAAAAAAAAGCTAAAAATATTAATAAAAAAAATAACATATAAAAAAATAAAAAATGGAAGAAGACCTTTGTGATTTAGAAGACCTTATTTAAGGTAATGAATTAGCCGACGAATATACTTAAAATGTCCGTCTCAAACCAAACACAATAAAAAAGCGCCCTAAAAAGTAACTAAAATAATCCGAATAAAAATAAGATACATTGGAACATACAGCAGATGATTCCGAAATAAAATTTAGTAAAAAAAATAAAAAATAATAAAAATAAATAAAAAATAAAAAAGATTAATCAACAAATACATAATAAAACACAATTATCCCTGGAATATAAAATGTGTATGTAAAAACATTCGGATGTTCCCATAATATAAGCGATAGTGAATTTATGATGGGATAATTAGCCGAATATGGTTATAATTTAGTTGAAAATGAAAAAGAAGCTGATATTATTCTCGTAAATTCCTGTACTGTAAAAAATCCTTCACAAGATGCTTTCATGACAGTGGTAAAATCTGCAAAACAGCAAAATAAGCATATTGTAGTAGCTGGTTGTGTCCCATAAGGAGATAGAAATATCCCCGGACTAGAAGACGTTAGTGTGATCGGAATTAGTTAAATTGATAGAGTAGTAGAAGTCATTGAAGAAACCTTAAAAGGAAATACAGTTCGTTTATTAGGAAAAAAGGCATTACCATCGTTAGATTTACCGAAAATCAGAAAAAACAATCTTATAGAAATGTAAACAAAAATAAAAAAATATAAAAAAAAATAACAATAATAGTATTCCAATAAACACAGGATGTCTAGGTAGTTGTACGTATTGTAAAACCAAACATGCTCGAGGAAAACTAGGAAGTTATACACTAGAAGCCATATTGGCTCGATGTGAATAAGTATGTGAAGAAGGCGTGAAGGAAATATGGTTAACAAGTGAAGATACAGGAGCTTATGGTCGAGATATAGGAACTGATATATCGGAATTATTAAAACATTTAGTAGAAAAATTACCTAATGATGTCATGTTGAGAATAGGAATGACAAATCCTCCTTATATTTTAGAACATATGGAAAATATATCATTAATATTAAACCATCCGAGAGTATTTAGCTTCTTACATATACCAGTTTAAGCAGGTAATAATACAGTATTAGAAAATATGAATAGAGAATATACTAGAGAAGAATTTGAATATGTATGCGATTATTTGAAAAAAAATGTACCAAATGTTACACTTGCAACCGATATTATTTGTGGTTTTCCTTCAGAAACAAATGCTTAATTTGAAGAAACAATTTCTTTGGTCAAAAAATATGAGTTTCCGATTATTAATATAAGTTAATTTTATCCAAGACCAGGTACTGCGGCTATGAAAATGAAAAAAGTACCATCTATAGATGTTAAAAGTAGATCTAAAAAAATAACTGAAGTTTTCGAAAGTTTCCATAGATGGGATTATTTAGTTGGAAGTATTTAAAAAGTATGGATTAATGATAAAGAAGAAAAAAAAGGAAGATAATTTTAACTTGTTGGGCATACTAAATAATATGCCAAAGTATTATTGCCTTATAATGAGGAACTTTTAGGTTAATCAGTACTTTTCAAAGTTGAAAAAGCTCTCATGTGGCATATTGAAGGAACTATTTTGGAAATTAATCCCAAAGATTAGGTTTAGGTTGGGAATGATTATTTTAATAAATATGTTAAGATTGAAAAATCGAAGTTAGAAGATAAAGTTAAAATTATAATCTAATAATAGATTTAAGAAGAGCTAGAACTAGAGTAATAAAATGCAACTAGAAGTCGGTAAAATAATAATAATGAAAAATCTTTTATTAAGTAATATGGAGTTTTTATTATAGCTTTTTATTTAATTCTTTGTGGAATTTTATAAATGTATTTTTTGTGATTATTATTTATTTTTTAAATATAAAAATATATTTTTTACTTAAGATATTTTACATCTATCAAAAAGAAAAAAAATAGAAGTAAACAAAAAATCAATAAAATATGCCAGAACAAAAATACTAATATTTATCGTACCTAAAAAAAATATTAATTTATATATTTAAACAACAACAACAAAATACCATTTAGTACGCCAATTATCAAGTGATTAATTAATTAAATTATTACAAAAAACATTTAAATCTCCATCATTACTAATCCCTTAAGGGTTAAATCTTTGATAAAGTTCTTAAATACACGTTTCTCCTTTTTAAAAACATTACATATTTGACCCTTCACCCTCATACATCATATTTACCAAAATTAGAATTTCATCCTAATGTTTTTAAGCTGCTTAGAATCCTTTAAAAAATAATTTCCTAAATAAACCAAACAATTATCCATCAACACCACCTAAAATTTCCAAATATTCCGAAATAAGTTTAAAAGGCAGTTTTTTTTCTATATGAACCCCTCCTTTTCCTGGAGCACTAGAAAGGAAAAACCCAAAATCAATGTGTACAATATGTCCAGATTTGTGTAACATAATATTACCATTATGCCTATCTTTGATTTAAAGAAAATAGCATACTAAAGAATAAGCACATAGAGAATGCAAAAAATTATATTTGGCACTTTAAAGATTTTAAGAAGGAAAAATAATATCAAAGAAATCTCCGAAATTATTTTTTTAAGGAAAATCTTACCACATAGTACGTTTTAAATGATCAAAAGTGACTGCATTTGGCACCATTTATAATATACCAGCTTATTAAGATAAAGAAACTATTTCGTAAGGGAAAAGACTTAAAGGAAGTTTTTATTTTTTAAAGATTTAATGAAATTAATAAATTAATTAAGTAGCGAATTATTCCATTTTAATATTTTCTTCATTTTTTACTATTATTTCGATTAATTTCCATGTTTTTAAATTTCCAAATGGAGAGTTTTCTCGAATTCTTTCTTCTTTTTTTATAAAATCTTCACCAAAAATCAATTATTGAATATTTTTTTCTTTATTTTAACTTATTATTTCATCTTATTTTTATAATTAATTATGTTTTTATTCTTCAATTTATTTTTATCTTTATTCTAAATCAATATTTATTTTCCTATTTGTATAATGTTCAATATTTTCCTTAATAAAAGAACTATTTTAAAAATATTCCCCTTTATTCTCAAAGCAACACGATTATTTACAAAAAGGATTATCTTCTTCTCGAGCTTCTCGATTTGTAGTAAAAGGAAAAGACAGATAATTATCTATTTCTTATTCTTAAAAAAGATTCTCTATTTCATGAAAAAAACTTTCTTCAGGTCTATAAACTTCACAACAAATTGAAAAGGGAGATCGCTCTTTTGAAGAAAAAAGCTTTGTTTCTTCAACTACAATATTTAAAATGTTATAATGTCTTATACTTTTCCATACAAAAGGAATATATACAGCCGAAGGTAATTATTTATTTATTATTTATAAAAAATGCCTTAATGCAATATACTAAGGTTGAGCGTTTTTTAATTTTTCTCCTATAAGTATTAAGTCATTCCAGAAACTTAAATTACTAATAAAACCATCTTTTTATATTAATATTTAATTTTATGAATTATCTTATTCTAAAATAGATTCTTCAGTATAATTACTTAGTATTATATCTTTTGCTTATAATTTTTCTTTTATTTGTATCATATTTTCTGTCCAATTAGATGTTCCATACGCTTATATTTATTTTTATATTTCCTAATTAGGAAATAATTATTCCCTTTTTTAAGGTAAATATGTACTAGTGTATACTGTGGATAATAATTATTTGTTCATATAATAAATCGCAAATTAGTAACATATCTCTTAAAGCGAATTTAATAGTCTTTTTTAAAAAAATTAATTTTTTTATTTTTTATTTTTTTTACGGAAATATATTCAAACTTTTCATGTAAAAAAATATATAATGCGCAAAATAAAAATCAATTTTTCCAACTTTTAAAAGAAAGTTTTGGAATTACTTATTGCTTAATTGATTACGAAAAGCAAAATAATTACATATTTAAGGAACGAAAAATTCTAAATCATCTCTGCTGTGGTTTAAGTGTATAAAATCTGGGTTTATTCTACATTGTTTTAATAGCTTAAATAAAATCTATTGATCTTCTTCAATATAAAACCTTACTAATATTTGCAAAGGACTTAAAATAACCTGTATATTCTATTTTTTATAAAATGTAGTATTTATTCTTTTCTTTAATATTTTTATTTTACATTTTAACTTTTTTTATAAGCTTATATAAATTATTTTTTATTTTATTTTTATTATAATAATTATTTAGTTATTTATGTTGATTATTCTGAAATAAATTATACATCATCTTCTTCTTACTTTCATATATTTTATTTTAAAATAAGTATTATTAATTTTTATTTTAATCTTAGTTTACATTAATACAACAATTAAAACATCTTAATAAGAAAAACTATTTTTTATTTCTTTCGTTATTATTTTAAAATTAATACAAATCAGTCATTTATTTAAAAATCAAAAACTTAATATTTATTCTTTATTAATATTTTATATATTGTTTTTTAATAATTAAAAGAATAAAATAGATTTATTATTAAATATATATTTTTGGTTTTAATATTTTTTATCAATTATTTCTTTTAAATATTTATTTTATATCCCAATTATCATATCATATATATTCATTAAAATAATATTTATATAAATTTTAATTGAATAAAATTATAAAAGTAGTAATATATATTTTTAGTTATATAATATATATATATATATATATAATATGATAAAATTTAATTAAAAATATTTTTGAAAATTTAAAGAAAATAATTTAAAGAACTTTATATAAAAAAAGAAAACTAAATATATTGAAAATGAATTTATAATATTTTATTTAAATGCAAAAATAAAAAATATAAAACTAAATATAAAAAAATATAAAAATAAAAAATATAAAATATTAATTTTATATAAAAAAAAAATATTCATTCAAACCAATTATTATTATAATTCTTACATTTAAATTAGATTTATATTTAAATCAGTTCCATTTTTATTATATTTATCTTCTTGTTTTTATAAAATCAAAAATACTACTACTAAAATTACAAACCCTAAAATAACATCCATATCAGAAAATTTACCAAATCCACTTAAATATCCTATAATAGCGTATATTCCAACAAAAAAGTTTATTGAAACACTAGAAAAAGTTATTTTTTAGTACTAAAGACACCAAATAAACAGATGATTAACTAAAATAGCAACAACACCGATTCCAAAAAATATTAACCATTAGAATATAGAAGGTGAAGTTAGAAATTAAATAGGAAAGAATGCTGGAATAAATGGGACCTACATAATAGTATATAAATGAACTAAAGTACTAGCATTTTAACCTTTTGTTTTATTTAAGCAAATTCCAACAAACCCAAACAATAATCCAGATACAAAGCCTCCAAAAATGCCATAAAAATAATTTTCTTATTCATTATTATTATCATTACTATTAATATTTTATACTATTATTAATGCTAATATTTAAACAATTAAGCCTATTAAAATTTATTTTCTTGTTAAAGAAAAAGATTAATCATTTTTATTTATTAAACCAAAAAGGGTAAAAAATAACCAGCAAAGCACAAAACCAGTCATTGTTGCTTATTATCCAGTATTTTCTATAGAATATATAAATAATATTAGACCTAAAAATCCAGAAAAGCCAGCTAGTTTTCCTAAAAAATTCAAATATTCATCTTACAAAAATGGATCAATATTTTCAAGACGCATCATATAATAGTTAATTACAAAAACTACAAGAAATAGTATAAAAGTGTTTTCTATAAATGAAATATTAGAATTAAAACATTACATTATAAAAAAGATGAATGCTAAAGATAATATGAATAATAATTATATCAAAAAATCTCCTTATGTCTTTTATTAAATTTTATTTAAAAATGTGTTCAAATTTAATAAATAATTTTATCTAATACTTATGTCTTTTACTTACATTTTTTTTTAATAAAAATTTTTATAATTGATTTTTATAAAATATAACAAAATATAAATTTAATTTATATTTAAAAATTTATTATATTTATAAATATTAAATTAGCATTTGTTTAAATAAAAAATATATTTAAAGTAATAAATAAAATAAAATATTCTACATATTATAAATAATAATTATAATTATATATTTATATTTAAAAAAAAATACATATATTTAAATTGTATAAAAATATAAAATAATAAAAAAAAAATATAAATTAAAAACTTTTATATAATAAAAATAATAATAAAAAAAATAGAAAATATAATAAAAAATATATAAAACTAATAAAATTAAGCAAAAAAAATATATAATATTAATAGATTAAATTAAATTAAATTAAATTAAATTAAATTAAATTAAATTAAATTAAATTAAATTAAATAAATTTCTTTCATTTATAACTATTATTTGAATGTTATACTTAAGAGCTATTTTTTGTTACTACATAATTAGCAACTTATTATTTTTAAATACTTTACAATTATTAACTACCTAAATAATTCTATTAATTTTTTCCATTATTCATGTCATTATAATTTATTGATTATCCACTTTTTTTTCCATCAAAAGTACTATTATTATCTCCATTATGATCACTTACATTACCATTAACTTTAACTGATTCTGTAATAATAGAATTTTTTAACCAACCATCATTTTATTAATTTCCTCCTACAAACTTACTTTTTTTAACAATTTCATCATTTGCGTGTAGAGATTTCCTTATTTCCTCTCCACTTCTTATAATTGAATTTCTTGCAACAAATCCATCTCTTAAACTTTCAATAAGTGCTCCTTAAAGAATAATTTTTGTAATATGTTCACTACATTTTTCTTATTATTTTAAATAGAGAATTCCTTGATTTTACAATTCGCCTATTTATGTTTATAGAGATGCATTTTAACTTGTCAAGTTTTAAATTTCTTAAGTAAGTTATAAAACTTTTGCATCAGAGTATTTTTATGAAGAAAGGCTTATTTCTAGTTATTAATATTTATTTCTCCATAAAATTATTTCTTCTTCTTTTCCTCTCATAATACCTTTTTGTTTTTAAAATTCCTCTGCTAATATTTTTAAATCGTTCTTATATTTTTAAATTTCATTTTCAAATTAGATATATTACATAGATTTATCTTCCAAAACAGTATATTTCTACTACCATTCTTGAATTTCTCTTTCTCTAATATTCAGAAGTTATTTAAGATTATTATTTTCAGATTAAAATATACTAATTTAATCTATTTATTATTCATATTAAGAAATTTTAGTACTATATTATACCAATTAACTATTCTAAAATTCAATTTTACTTCTCAAATCTTTATTATTTTTCTCACATTCATTCAATTTAGTTTCATATTATTTATAGCTATAAATAGAGCTTTCGATTTCTACTTGTTTTTTTTTCAAATCTTCATTTTCTTTACTTAATCTTATTAAGATTTCTTTATTAGAATTACTTTAATTAATCTAAATTTAATAATTACTAATTTCATTCCTCAAGTTTTTCAAATCATTATCTTTTTAGGCTATAATTCCATTTAAAGTTTCCATTTATTAAGTTAAAGTATATAATCTAGACTCATAAGAAGCCATAATCGATAATTTTTATTCATTTTCTCCAATTAATTTTTTCAAAGAACTATTCTCTTAATCTAAACTGTTTACTTTTCTCTAAGTAAATTCTAAAGTTTGACTCATTAGAGCTAATTTTTCCTCTATATCCTTATAGTTTATAATTTTAATTTCCATTTCTTATACTTTCTTATGTTTTTTAATATTGTCATCATTAATAACCTCGCATTTCTAATTTAATTATTAAAAGATTCTCTCATATTCTTATAACTTATTCTTATAATTATTTAATTCATTTTCATATTATGATCTTTGTTTTATATAAATGTTGCATTCTTCAGTAATTTTTACATTAACATTACTCAATCTATCAATTTCTTTATTCATAAAAACTATTTTCTATTCATAATCATTTTATCTGTTTTCATACATAAGTACTTTGCTTCTCCATTCGTCTACTTCTTTTCCTTTTTAGGATAATTGCTTATTTAGACGCTCCATTTCGATAGAATATTATTAGATTTATTAATTAAATTACGTTAGCTTTATTTAATCTTATTGTCTTTCGTTTATTTATATTTTTGTTCTGTTATATTGTTACGTTAAGTTTTATATTTCTATTTCTTTTTGTTATAATTAGTTTCTCAGCAATTCTATTTATTTTATTAATTAATTATTTTCTATCCTAATATTTTCTAGTTCGGATTAAACTTAGGCTTATTTACCACTTTTTTTTACGTTTTCTAGATCTTATTATTATCTTAAATTGGATAATTCATTTTCTAGTTAACATATTCTTTCATTGTTTTCTACATATATTATCTTTTCTTTTTCTGACACACGTTCAGGTTTATTTTAGGCTTTTCTCAATTCAATTGTTAAATATTCATTTTATTATTTTAACCTTTTTTACGTTTTTTTTTTTTTTTTTTTTTTTTTTGTACATTAATAATTATTCATTTAAATATTATATTTGTTAAGTGTTTTCTACTTGAACTACTTTTTCTACGGATTTTTCTGGTCTATTTTATAGTAAATGAATTTATTAATTGAGTGATTCTATTTTTGTTTATAGTCTATTTTTTAAATTTTAATGTATTTATATGTTATTTTTTTACAAATATATTTATTCTCTAAGTTCATTGATATGTGTAACGTTTTCTACTTCTACAATCCTTTCTTGAATTTGCATAGGTATTTATTTTTCCATAAAATAAACAGGTACTTACTAAGAAACATATGTTTAGACTGCTTATACTGGAATATAAGTAGTTTCTGTTTATCCGCTTTATAACATTTAAGATTATACTAAAATACGAGAATTCGATGACACAGGAATTTCTTTTTTAATTTTATTAGAATTTTATTTTTTTATATTTTAATTTACTTTGTTAGCCTCCTTATTCCATTACTAAGTTTTATTATGATCCAAGTCTTGATGTTACTAATTATTATTAAGGGGCTTAATAAACTAATTGTTGGTGTGATTATTGTTTATTTAAAATGGGTTGCTAAATTATTTGTGTATGTGAGCCTTAATTTTATTAAAATTAATTATTTGAAGGACTTTTTAAACGAGAATTATTAAGTGATCTATTCCTTTCAGACATTTTATTTTATTATATATTTTTTTTAATTTATTAATTTTTAATTATTTTTATTTATTTGATTACTTTTTATATAACAATAGAATAATTATTATGGGTGTTAAACAAAGTTTTTTATAAATATTTATATATATCTTTTTATAATATTTTATTTGTTAATTAAAATATATTAAAAATTAATCACAAAAATTAATTAAAAATAATGCTTTATATAAAAATTAAAATTACTTTAAGTTATATTAAATTATAAAAATAAAACTGTTTTTAAAATACAAATCATTTATTTATGAAAAAAAAAAATTAATGTATAATATATTAAATACTTTTTATTAATTACTAAACATATTTTAATTAAATGAAAAATAAAAATAGATTTTTTTTTTTTCATAGTAATTATTTTGTGTTTAAATAAAAAATAAATTACACATATTATAATTAAATACCATTAAAAATAAGAAAATATTATTTCTAATCATAGTTTAAATATAATTAATATTACTAAAAATTCTATATATACATTAAATATAAAATAAATAATATTAGTGGTTAATTTAATCTTTTTGAAATATTAGTAAGAATAATATTTATTATAAATTATCTTTCTATACTAGCTATACTATATGCATATGATTTGATTTTTATTTAAATACATGCACATATAAAAAAATTATCTTTATTTTACATAAATTACATATTATTTAATTTTTATACATGTTTTTAGGAAATGGTTATATAAATGTATTTTAATATTCTTTTACTTTTCTCTTTGCAATAATTATAATAATCCCTTTATGTAAATATAAAAATTATTTTAAATATGATATTTTATTTAATAATAAGATATTACTAAAAAAAAATATTATTATAATATTTTATATTGTTTAATTATATAAATATTTATGTTTTATTATATTTTTATTTTTTCATTTATTTTATATTATATTATAAATATTGTTGTATTTATTTTATTTTGTTAATAAATTTTTAAATAACTAAAATTTTAAAAAATCAAATATTATATTCTAAAATAACACATAATTAAATATGGATCATATAAAAAGTATAGAGTAAAAATAAAAAAAAATATATATAATAAAAAAGAATTCATGATATATATATATGTATATATATTTCTTTTTAAAATAAATAACTTAAACATTTAAATAAATTTACATGAATAAAAATTAAAATTAAAAAATTTAAATATAAACTAACAAACAACTTAATTATACTTATTAAAAATAATAAGTTATGAAATCTAGTTGTGATAAAACTATTATAGCACTGTAAATATCCTTGAATAATAATACAATATTTTAAATATTTCAAGTTTTTATTATACTGTAATCAATAAATAAAGCAAATAACAAAGTTAATCTTATAATATTAAATTTATAATAAATTAATCATATTCGAACTGAGAATAATCTGATAAAAATAATAACAATTATAACAATAGAAATATTATAAACAATATATTAATATGATTAAAGAATTATTTAGTAAATTAAAACAGTTATTTCTAATCTAACATTAATGAATTCCTCATTTTAAGAAAATGCTTTAATATAATTTAATTCAAATAATAGACTTTCCATTTAAATAAATAGTTATTATAAAAAATAAATATTTAAAAACCATTAAAATAAATGAAGAATATACTAAATAAATGATTACTTTTAAATAAATTGTCAAAAAAACTTATTAATTTAAATAATAAAATTTAATTTTTTTTAATAAAATAAATAAATTTAATTCTATTTATTAAAAAGATATTTTCTTAATATTTATTAAAAAAAATTATTTTTAATTGTTTTATAAATTTAATGATATAATAAAAAAAGTTTTGTATTTGCAATTACATGTTTTTTATTTTAAATTTATAAATGAATTAATATTATTTATTTGTTTTTCTTTTTAATTAATTTTTGTGAACAAAAAATACATATTTATTTGTATTTTATATTCTTTTATTAAAAATTATTTTTTTAAAAGTTAAAATAACAAAAAAAAAAAGAAATAAAAAAATAATCATTAAAATGCATCATTTTTTTCTTCTTACAATTCCTAAGTAGTTAAATTCATTTTTTATCTCGAAAAATCATCAATATTTAATCCATCAACAATTTTAAACTCAAAATTTTCGCAAGTAACAGGAAAAGAATAAATTAAACCAGCCGGCACCCCATAATATTATCCGTTCGAATAAACAGCCATAGATACAAATTACCCTTATTTAGTTCCAAAATACCAATCATATAAATGATCTTTTACCGCATTAGCTGCACTCATAACAGATGAATTTTATCTCAAAGCAAGCAATTCACCCCCTCTTTTTTAAACTCTTTATATAAATTCAGTATTCAAATACTAATCATCATTAACTATTGATCTAATATTTTAACCTATTTTAAAATAATATATATATATATATATATATAATTATATATATATATATATATATATTTACCATTAACTTATCCATGATTAACATCTGGATATTAAGTTGTAGAATGATTCCCCCAAATAATAATGTTTTTGACATTATTAATATTAACTTTACATTTTTCAGCAATTTAGGCTAATGCCCTATTATGATCAAGTCTAGTTAAAGCACTAAAGTTTTATTTAGGAATACTTTTTGCAGTTTCAGCTAATAAAAGACAGTTTGTATTCGCTGGATTTGCTACAACTATACTTTTACAAGTCTTCTTGGCTACTTAATCTAGAGCTTTTCCTTAAGTAATAAAATTTGTACCGTTTATTTTTAGTAAATCTTTTCTTTCCATTCCAGGTTTTCTTGGGACTCCTCCTATAAATACGACAACATCAGCATCCTTAAATAATACTTCTGGGTTTGAACCTGAATTTACATCTACAAGTAAAGGATAAGCCCCATCTTATAATTCCAATTCAACTCCTTTTAGTATTTACTCACATTAAGGAATATCCAAAAGACGTAAACTTATTTTAGTATTAGGACCAAAACATTAACCTGTCAAAAGTAAGGGTAAGAATGCATAACCTATTTGACCTGCAGCACCTGTTACGCAAACTATGAGTTTTTTTTCGTTTTAATGCATTTTTTCTTTATTTTTATTTTTTTTATAATAAAAAATAATTTTTTCTTATATTATTTTTTTCTATTTATAATATTTTATTTTTATCATTTTTTGAAATAAAAATATTATATATGACATATTATTTTTTATTTTTTTTGTTTTTTTTATATAGTTTTATAATTAATTTTTCAATTTTAATTTATATTATTTTATTCTTCAACTTAAACCCATTCATCATCTTCGTTTTGCTAAATAAATAAATAAAAAATTAAATGATTTATATAAAAATATTTACTTAAACAATCACTACTTAATTGTTATTATTCTAAGTAGCTGATGAAATAGAAAGTTAATTGCCTTAAAAATTCCAGTTTAATCTCCATACAGGTCCATTAAATTAAATATTAATAATTTAATGCTCTATTTATTAATAATTATTATTATTTTAATCGTAATTTAATTTCCAAACGACAACAATTTAATCCTATTAAAAATAAAAAAAGAATATTTAAAATTATTTTTTTAAAAAAATACTTCTGAGCAACTAGCTATTATATCATATTCATATTAAGAAAGGGGAGACCAAGCCACATCTCTAATCCAATCATTATGAACTCCTATAATTTCATATATTAAATTATGCGAAAGTTATCCATTTTGAATTTCTAAACTCCAAATTTTTAAAGTTTTATCGCAACTTCCAGTTATTAATTTTGTAAATTTATTGTTACTTTTTTCAACTTAATCAATCTTTATATTTTTTATCTTTAAAATAAATAATTTTTATGTTACTGTAAAATCATCATCAGCTTTAAATGGTTCCCAACATATACAATTTACTCCTAATTCATGTGCTTACCAAGAGTATTCTTGCATATTTGAGTCTTAAGTTCTTAATACTAATAAATAAACTTTTCCAACTAAAATTTAATATTATTAAATGTTTTTCATTTTATTTAAGTTACCAGATGATCCACATGCAATATTAAAACCACATTCATATGGAGAAAATTATATATAATTAATAGATCCTTCTAATTCTTTTTTCCAAATAGTTTCCCATATTTTTTATTAATTATTTAATTATTATTCTTTGTGTACTGCAACCTTTTTTTTATAAAATAAAATTAATATAGATATTCCTATATTTTTTTAGTAGAAAATAAAAAGTAAAAAATAACATTTTTATCATATGAACATGAAGCTAAAATATTTCCAAAGTGCGGATGAGCCCAATCAATTTTCCAAATAGGACCTTAATGACTATTAGTATTTTTATTTAAAAAATTACAATGAATATTTGAATTAATTTACACTTTTTGATTTCCTACTACTATTTTATTTTGGTCTTTCATTTAATTTTAAAAGTCGAATATATGAATAAAACCATCTTAGGAACAAGTAGCTATTTTTTTTCGATAATAATTATATTGTATATCATGCTTTTCAATTGTATATTTTTAAAATTTTATTAATATTTAATTTATCTTTAGTAAATTTAAATTACTATTGTTCCTTCATGATTTGCAAAAAAACTAAACTAATTTTATTAGCTTAAAGCAACAGATTCTTACTTATAAAAAATAAATATATTTTTTAATTAAAAAAGATTAATTTCATTAATAATAATTTTTTATTTTTTTACAATTATTTATGAATTTTACATTTTTTTTTCTTTAATATATAAGCTATATTTTATTAAGTTTTATTTTGACTTAGTTTATTTTTTAAGATATATAATTATTAATTTTTAAATATTTACAAATGAATATGTCTTAAAAAAAACAAATTATTAATAAATAAATGAATCTATATTGAATATATACATAAATTATATAATAAAAAAAATATTTAAATAAATTAACAATATTAATTTTTTATCGAATAAAAATTATTGCTGTATTTCTTTATTTAATAAATTTTAATAGATTTTTAATGTTATTATTTCAAATATTGTTTTCATTACGATTTTTTTAATTTTTTATATTGTTATTTCAAAAACGTTGATATATGCTATTAATTTTAATTAAAATTTATATAAATATAAGTCTATTAATTTTATAAAATATTTTTTAATTATTACTAAAAAAAATTAGAGTATATTTTAATTTGTTTAAATTTTGAAAATTTCTAATAATGATATTTAGATTAAAAATTTATTTTAATTTTTAAGAAAATATGCAATTATTATTTATCAATTATTTATAAAAAATAAAGAACTAATATTATAAATAATTATTATTAGCATATTAATAATTATGGAAATAAAAAAATTATCTATTTATTAAAAATTATAAGAATAAGTTAATTTTAACTTTATATGCTTCTTGATAATATTTGAAAAGAAACGGATATTGAAAGTAAATTTTATGAATAATAGTAAATTTAAAAATAAAATATTAGGAATTCAAATATTTGATTATGTGTTTGTATAAGCACAATATGTATAATAAAAGTAAATCAATAATATATATTTAATTTTAATTTAAATATACTAATATTTTTTGTGTTTTAAAAATTCTAAATCAATTTTTTGTAAAAATTTAAATATATTAAATATTTTTAATATTAATTTTTTTTATATTAAAATAAAAACAAGTAAAAAAAAATCATTATATTTTAGTAATATTTTGATTTTTCATATTCCTTAAAATATCCATAATAGCTACAGGGTCTTAGTTTTTAAACAAATTTTATATTTCTTTAGTTTTACATCTCATAAAAACATTAATTTCATTTTCATTTTCTAAAGTTGAAGGAATAGTCTGAATTCCCATATCTTATAAATTTTTATATTGATTTAACTTATCTTTTATTTATTAATTAGACTATTCTATTTAACTAGACCATTATAGATTAGAAACCGAATATTCATGTCCACAAAAAATTTTAACTTATTTATTATTAATTTTATTAATTTTTTCCATATTTTCTAACATTTGTTTACCATTCCCTTCAAAAAATTTACCACAACCACCAATAAAAAGTGTATCACCAGTAAACAAACACTCATCTACTGTAAAAATATTATACTAATACTCTTATTCTTTAATCAAAGTATTTTATATTTAATTATTTTATTATAAATAATATAAAACATGTCCTGATGTATGACATGGAGCGAACAAACATTCTATTTTAATTCCTTCTTCTTCATTTTAAATAAACTCATTATTTTCATTTTTTTCAAAAAGTTTATTAGTTACAGTACTTATATATTGTCCATCTTAAGCTGAAGCATATATTTTTATATTATCTGTTAATCTTTTAGCATTATATAGTGTTTCTAAAAGCTCTTAAGGATTTCCTATATGATCATGATGCTTATGTGTATATAAAATGTGAGAAACCTAAAGATTCTGAAATTTATTTAAAAAAGCCATTATGGCTTGAGTATCTGCCGGATCAACTAAATAGCATGGGATATAAGGTTTTTATTAATTTTAATAAGAGTAAAATGCATATGAATAATTGCATCTAAAAAGAGGAATTGATATTACTTTATAAAGATTTTAGTTCATTTTTGTTTAAGAATTATATAAATTATTAATTTTTATAAAAATATAAAATTATAATTATTATTTTATTTATATAATTTTTCTTTAGTTTTATATTCTTTTATGTTAAAATATATATTTAGAATTATATGGGTGATATTAATAAACTAAGCATATTCTTATTTATATCAAAATATTAATAAATTAATGACACTTAAATTAGTTAAATAATTATCGTAAATAAATTTAATTAAAGCATAATTATAAATCCATATTATGATATTAAAATTTTAATTATCATAAATAATAATAGATTAATAAACAAATATTAAAAATTTAATTTAATGAATAAAAATATAATATTTATTATGTAAAAAAAAAAAAATTTTGATAAAAATAAAATTTAATTTTATTATTTTTATTATATAAAAAATATTAATTAAAGTATTTTTACATAAAAATAAATGAATACTAGATACAATTTTGTTAATACTTATTCGCCTCCTCCCTCTCATATGATTAGGAGACCATTTAATTATTAACTTCCTCCTCATTATCATAATCACAAACATTATAAAAATTAAGTAAACTCTTATAATAATATAAATACTTTTAGCGAAAACTAATACAGTAATCCTTAATAAATAGGCTTCGACCCTACAAGAAATTATCAAAATTATCGTAAAAAAAATAATAATTATACATGGCTATATTATTAAAAAAATAAAAATGAGTAGGAGTTCCTGATAATTGGAAAAACCATAATACATAATTCTGAATATCAATAAAGTTATCCGGAGCTCTAAAAAAATGATTTTAGTTAAGAGTCCCTATATTGGAAAAACTATCCTTATGGAGGTTAGCATGCAACTAATTTTTAAGATTAAGCAAGTTTATAGTCAGTTTTTCATTTAAGATCAGAAATAGATCGCTTGAGGAACTTATTATGTTAAAAGATAGAAGAATGCTAATTCAATAAAATAAAGTACCAACAATAATAGTTATATAGCTGTTATTAACAATAATAACGCTTTAAAAACAGACAAGTTTGTTAAAGAAATATAGTCAAGGATAGAGTACTTAAAATAAGAGTTAAGAAAAAAGAATTAAGAAGTTGAAAGTATATCTTAACAAAGAAAAAAGAAATAAATAAATTATAAATAATAATAATAATAATATGGAATAGAAAACTACGAAAAAAATAGAAATCATCCTGAATAAAATTTCGAAAGAAATAAATTTTTAAACAGAGGTCGTTCAGAAGAAAAGAATTCACATTTATAAAAACAAGTGAATACAAAGATTTAAAGCAACGATAATTATTAGAAAAATGCTTAAAGTTATCGTTTTAACTAATATGATAATAAATTTTATAATAATGAGAAATATCAACAAATTTATCCTTTTAATACATAATAAGGATAAAATGCTGAAAAATTGGCTTTATTGGAAATGAAATAATTCAAGAAAAAATAAATATAAGCGAATAATTAAAAGAAGAGGAAATTAAACTTGCAAATTATATAAGAGATTTCCAAATATAAATTTTTTTATAAGAAAACGAAAAGGAAAGAATTTAATTAGAAGAAAGGATTTAATTTTTAAACGAAAATTTTCTAGAATCAGAACCTTTTTAATAATACTAAGAATAATATTAAATCATTATTAATGACAATAATTTATGTTTTGAAGAATAAATATAAGGATTATAACAATAAATAAATGATTTAATGTAAAAAATTAAGAAAACGAACGTAAATATTAAACTCAAATAAATAATATTTAAAATACTGAATCATAATAAATGTTCGAAAAGGAATATTAGAATGAAAAGAGACGAATTTTCGATTAAATATCAGCTATTTAGAATATACTTCATAATAAATGTTAATAAAAATAATAACAATCCAGAAGTAACTCAACAGACAATAAATATTTATAGTAATCATTTGGATAATAAAATAATAATAATAACAACTGTTTCAGATAAAATAATTTTAAATAAAATTAATAGAATACTAATTAGTAATAATAATTTCCAGAAAATAATCGTGGAAGAATATAGCCTATTAATATATCTCATTTTAATAATTAACCCTAAAATTAATTGAATTAAAACTAATTTAATTAAAATCCTAGGAACAATTTGTATAATAATAATTATTAAAACCAAGGTTCGATCCCTCCTATTAATTCTAGATATGATGAATCTAACTAAAATCAATAAAAACCTAATATTGATTATAGAAATGTTCCCTTTGTCCCAAACTAGCATTATACAAATCCTCCTTAAAATAAAGACGGAATATTAGGAGAGCCTGATTCTATTAGACTTGGTCCTTAAGGTGTAAATAATTAAATATATTATTCGAAAGAGCATATAAACCCTCACTTTTTCAATAATAATAATCCAAGATAATATATACCTCTATTTCATAATAATAATGACTAGATAAAAAATTTAAATAATCAAAATACTCCTTCTCTTAATAATAATAATCCAAAATAATATTATCCTCATAACAATAATGATCAGACATAAAACTTTCTTCCTAATAATAATCTAAGATAATATCAAAATAGTAATGATCCAAGATAAAATTTTCCTCCCCAATATAACGACCCAAAATAATATGGACTTTCTTAAAACAATCCTAGATATTCTTCTTTTAAAAATAATAACAATATATAGAATGGACATTAATACAATGATCCAAGATAATATGATTCTTCCATGAACAATAATACACTCTAATAATATCCTTAGAATAATTATGATTCAATTTATGGTCCTTTTTCTCCAAATAATAAAGATTCAATGTATGCCCCTGGAGGTTTTTAAGAAGGAGAAACAAATAACAATTCTATAATATAAAATATTTCAAAGTAAAATAGTCCAAATAATAATTTTAGAGATGGAAATCCTTATTAAAATGAGTTTTGTGGTAATCCAAACGAATATAGAAGATGTCTTTCTTAAGGTCCTTTTAGTCCAAGTTAATAAGTTAGTTTTAGTAATTAAAGAAAAAATTCATCAGAAAGTATCAATATTTTCTAGAATAATAATTAATGTAATTTAAACTAAGAAGATGTGATTAATAGTAGCATATTAAATGAATATGATTAGTTTAAATAAAACAATATCAATATTAATAATTCTCCTTCAAAATAATATTATAGAGAATAAAATCCTCCTAATATAAATAATACAATGGGAGGAGGAATAAATAAAGTAAAATAATTTATTATTTAAAAAAAAAAAATATTTTTTATAGAATGAATAAAATTATCAATAAAGTTTTAATATATAATGTGGAAATAATACACCAAATTAAAATAAATAGTAAGATTAATAAACTATAAATTCATAAAATACATAATAATGTTTTAATCAACAAAATAAATAAAAAAGCTTACCAAACGAGATATGAAAATAATAAAAGAATTAAATAAATAGTAAAATTATTTAAATTTATATATAATGTAATAATATAAATATATTTTAAAAAAATTAAATACATAAATGTGTTTATTTTTTATTTCTAAATATTTATTTTTTATAAATAATTTATTTTTACTTTTTTTAAAAAAATCTATATAAATTTTTATTTTATAATAATTATAAAGCCTTATCTTTTTTTATTTATTATTTTCCTGAAAGTTAGATTTTAAAATGATTTTTTTTTTAATTTTAATCTTAAATATTTTTTTTTACATGGCTATTATTATTTAAAATGGTTTTAATAAATTAATTCGAAACTTAGCTGATTTATTATATATCGTTTTTTATATATTAATTTTTAAGGAAAAGATTCACTAAAATATTTAAAATTCGCACTATTATTTTATACATAAATAATATTATTATTTTCCTGATAAAAAAGAATTATTTAAGTTTATCTTCATTTATTTGCATGTTATATCAATTAATTTTTAAAATAGTTAAAGCATTTAAATATATTATAATGATTATTTTAATAATCTTTTAACTTTATTGCAGTTATAATTTTTATAATAATTTAAACATTATGTATTTTTAAGTAAATTTAAGTTTTATGGGTAAATTTTTTATTATAAAAACCGATATTATTATTTTAAACATTATTATATGTCCATGATGTTAAATCTTTCGAATTTGTATTTTTATTTATGTCTAAATATTTTCTTATAACTAATTATTAATTGTAATTATTATTTAAAATAGTTTTATTATTTTATAATTAATTAGTTTTTTAATAATGTTTTCTCATATTTTTATAAAATAATATTATTTGATAACTTTTCCTTAAAATAATTAATTTTTTATTACTTTTAGACTGTATTATTTTACTTTAGTAATTTTATTAAGGCAAATATTAACAACGTGTTTTCTTCTATTTGAATTAAAAAGTATCATATATTTATAATTATTTAGTTCTTCAAATAATTTTTTTTATTTATATAAGCAATAAATAATAGTATTTGCCATTATCAAAATAACTTTTATGGGCCTAACAAATCCTTATTTTATTTATCTTTTTTTTTATAAAAAATATAAAATAAAAGCATAAAATATTAAATATTAAATAATGTTTTGCTTTATTTTAATACAATTTAAAAAAATTACGATAAAATTAATTTAATATTTAAAGTATTTTTGTAAATTAAGCAATTAAAAAATAATTAAGATAAGTTTAATTTAATATTTTAGTTTTTAAAAATAAAACAACCAACTAAAAAATAAATAAATAATTTTTTTTCAAATTTTGCCTTTAATCTATTTAATTAATTTAGTTTATATAAATTAATTTTCAAAATAGAATTTTATTTGTTTATTTTTTTACAGTTTTATTTCATATTATTTTGTAATCTATTTTTTTTACTTAAATTTAATATTAATAGAATTAATTTTTTTAACTAAAATATTATTATATGTAATAATTTTTTTTAAAAAAAAAAACATTTGAAATTATATTATTTTATTTAATTTATAATGAATAAAAAAAATTCTTATGCTTTTTCAAAGATTTCGATATTATTACAATTATAATAAGAATTAACTTAAAAAAATAGCCTTTCTCATTAAGAACAAAATTAATTAAAAAATTTATCAGAATAGATATATTATGAAACACAAAAATAAGTAAAATTACATATAATTTAATAAAAATGTTAATATAAAACTATATATTTAAATTCCCACTAAAACATTATTAAGTAATCAAAATAATAAGGAGCAAAGTTTGCGAAAATGTACATTTTCAAATACGAATTATGATTAAAATGAAGGTTTTTAAATAAAATGGGATGGAATATGTCCAACACCTTCCACAATAAATAAAATCTAAATAACTTATAATATAATGACAAAAGAAGAAGATTTAAAAACATACAAAAATACTGAATAATTTCCTACAAGAAAGATGAATTGGAAGACTTCCGAATGCATAATAAATATAAGGGAATAAATAAGAAATATATATCCTACTATTAATAATTTTTTATATATAAAATTAAAAGATGAATATGGTAAATACTGGGCTTGGACATAGCATTATTTGTTTAATTAAAATAGAGAGTTAATATTAGGAAAATATAAATTACCTTTATATTCATTAGTTTATACGCCTAAGGATCTTGAAGAAGGTGGTTTACCTTATTAAGGTGAATGTTTTTTGTATATTACAATTTAATTAAACAATGATTTATTTTCTTAAGAATATTTAAAATGTTTTGAATATATAGTTCCTCCATTACATTTAAATTAATTTAAAATTTCTTTCTAATAAAGAGAATATCCTATTGAAATTGATAATTATATAGAATATAAAATAAAACAAAATAAAAATATTAAAGCAACATATTTTGATGATAAAAATATAAATATCAATGAATATAGGGCAATGTAAAAAATAGGTTAAATAACCAAAAAAGTAGATGATTCGGCAATTCCTCTTGAATAATAAGCGGAAGATTTAATAGATAGAATATAAAAAAAGACTTTTAAAGTATCAGATTTATTTCAAAATCAAAAAAATATTTAAAAATAATAAATCTTAAAAGAAAATCCTTAAAAAGTATATAATTTAAACTTATAAAATATTCAAAGTATAAATACTGAAAAAAAGTTTTCTTTATAATACGATTAAACAAAAGATCATAAAAATTAATCAATAAATGATTTAACTTAAAATTTGTAAGCTAGAAAAAATACAAATACTAGTTAAATCCAAATTTAAAATACTAAAAAATAAACTGATTATTTTTAAATTTAAAATTCTTATATTTAAGATGAATAACAAACAAACTAAGAAATATTAATTAAATTTACGAAAATTCTTTATTCTGATAAAATCGTAAAATATATAAGAGGATCTATAGTTTTAGGAGGAGAAAATGTCCCTTTAAAAAATATTAAAAACGATTTTTGTGTTGATGCCTTTGAATGTAATAATTCAGATGAAAATGGTGATTAGAAATTAGATTATGTTTATTCGAATTAAATAAATAATAATTAAAAAAACACTATTTATGCTTATTATACTTTTTTTGACCAAAATGCTAATACAATAGGTTGGATTTTTCAATAATTAGATTCTGAAGAAAAATATTGCTTTTTATATTTACCACCTGTCTAGGAGCCTTTGAATATATAAAATCCTAAAAAAGGCTAGGTTTTATTAGAATTTGTAATAATTTATATAATTAAAAATACTTATGAATTTTCAAAAAAAAGGAGATTATAACTATTAAAAATAATAAAAAAGACACATTATAATTAATAACAGAATATACCATATAATAATCAAAAAACTCATCACAAGAAGAAATAAAATAAAAATAAGAGATCAGAAAGAAAGAAAATCTATAAAAAGAAACTAGTAAAAATGAAGAAATATATTAAAAGAATGAACAAAAAGAAATTGAATTTGAAAATGAAAATGAGGAAAAAAATTAAACATATTATGAAATGATATTAAAACTGATAAATTTAAAAAAAAATTAAAAATTAAATAATTAAGAATAAATATTTATTTTAAAAATTTGTAAAGTGGAGAGAAATTGTTCCTAAAAATTAATAAATAATCAAATATAAAATTAAAATGAAATTTTAAAAGATATAGATGATAATGAAATGGTTTGCAAAGATATTTTTAAACCAGGAATAACTTTATAATTTATTGGATAATATAATAAGTTTAATTAAGAAAATAATACAATAGTTGTTTTTTTTGAAAAGTCAAAAATAGAATTTGAAGCACAAATTTTAGAATAAAATAAATAAGACAAATTAATTAATGGATAATTAAATTCATAGTGCAATTAATATACGCTTTAATTAGATGTTTAATTTATTAAATATAATATTTATAATTTTTAGTCAAACGAGATTATATAAATTAATTTAATTAAAACATTTGGAAAAAATTATTGAATGAAATAAAAATTTAACTAGGTATATATTAAGGAGGTTTTCTGATGAAAGATTATGAAGGAAATGAACTAAAAAGTATTATATCGTAATAAATAGAATTCAATTAGTAAGAATAAACTTATAGTATTAATAAAAAGGTTAATTTTAATGTTAATATAGAATATATAATAAAAAAGTACTCTTTTTATTTGCATAAAATATTTGTGCTAATAAGTATTTATGATGTTTAAAAAGTAAAAATATAAAATAAAAAAAATATAAAAATTATTATATAAATATATATTATAAATATTATGTATATATAAATATATATATATTTATACATTTTTATATTTATATATTTTTTTTATTTTTATATTTTCATATATCTAGATATTATATTTATGTTTATGTTTATATTTATTTTATTTTTTATCAATTAATTTTTATAATATTTATAATATATTAATCATAGTAATAACAATAAGGATGGGTGTATTTCAAACTTTTAGATAGTAATAATTTTTTAAATTAATAATATCAAAAAAAATTTTTATTTAACGAACCTTATAATGTAGATGCTTATTTAAATATTAGCTAGAAAATATAAACAAAATTAGAATATATTGAATTTTAAATATTGTAAATTAATTGATTGATTTTTTTTAATAATCTTTTATTTCATTTCTTATTTTTATATTTTATTTATTTAAATTTTATATTAGTAATAATTTTTTAAATTAATAATATTATAAAAAATTTTTATTTAACGAACCTTATAATGTAGATGCTTATTTAAATATTAGCTAGAAAATATAAACAAAATTAGAATATATTGAATTTTAAATATTGTAAATTAATTGATTGATTTTTTTTAATAATCTTTTATTTCATTTCTTTTTTTTATTTTGTTTATTTTCTTAAATTATATATTTATGTTTAATTAATTTTAAAAAAATATTATTTATATAATTTTTAATTATTTAAAAAATGTATTACAATACTGTTTTAGTTCAGTAATTCTTTTTAATTTTTTTTTATGTTTTATTAAATTAATATATTAAGATAGCCTATTATATCAGAATAACATTTATTTTCTGATTAAAGTGACTAAATCTAATTAAATGAATAAATTAATAATCTAAGATTGTTGCTAAATGTAAAATTTCAGATTATATTTTTTATAATTTGAATTTTATTATAATATAAAGGAAAAAAATTTAAACATTTCAGAATAAGCAAAAATAATCTCAGAAATAGAGAAAGAAGTATTTCATTTTCAAAATATAAATTTTTTAATTAACGTAAAAAAAAGAACAATATTTTAAATAACTAAATTAATCTTTTGTAATAAGAAAATTAAGTTTATAAAGATACCCTTTCTAAAATGTATTTAATAAGTGTCGAATAATAAAAAACTATTAACGTAAATTCATATTAAGACTATTTATTATATGTAAAAAAAGATATACAAAGAAAAAAGTGAAGAAATCGAAAATAAATTCATCTAATCAGAAAAAGATAATTTAAAAATTATTGTAATTATATTATTATTAATTATATATCATAATTAAAAAAAGGGAGATTTAGAAATGCAAAAGCTAGAAGAAGAACTATTAAGAATAAAAATGGATGATTAAAGCAATTAAAACTTTGGTAATAAAATAAGTATAAGATAATAATTTAACGAAATGAAAAATGTAATTTAAAATATATTTTTTTTTAAAGAAAATAAAAATACTAGGAATTAGAAAAATATAAAAAATAAGTATTTGATTTAACAAATATAAAAAAAAAATAATTGAAGAAGCAGGAATAGTAAAATAATAATTAGATGAAGTTTTCAAATAAAGGGATTATGAATAAAAAGAAAATAAAGTTAAAATAGATTAATTAAAAAAAAATTACGAAGAACAAGTATAATAAAATTAAGTTTAAATTAAAAAACTAGAATAAAATTTAATGAATAAAGACCTTGAATTATGCAAAAAAAATGCATAAATAGATACTAATAATTATGAATTAAATCTTCTTAATAAAATTATTAATGTAAAAAAAATATAATGTTTTAATTTATTTATATTAATTATATAAAAAAAAGGATTTAAATAAACAAAATAATAACAAAGATAATAAAGTCTAATAATTAATATAATAATACTTAAATAAAGAAAATTTTAATTCTTCTAATTAAAATAATGATTTAAAATAATAAATTAATAAAAAACCTTTAGAATAAAATTAATTAGAATAATGTTTAAATTATTATTTATCACCTAATTCAGAAGGAAAAGATTTAAAATATTTTATTAAATAACTACTTTTATTAAAAGAGAAATCTATTAGAAAATAATATCTAACTATAGTTTATTAATTATGGAAATCTTAATATTAGATTGTAACTTTAAAAAAGTAAATATAGAAAACAAATTAGAACTTCAAGATTTAGTTACAACATCAAATATAGGATAATATACATTTAACAGCTTAATTTTTAAGTAAAAACTATAATTTTAAATATTATTTATTTATTAAAAAAAAGACGATTTTTGTAATTATATTTGCTTTCTAAGATAAACTTGTTTTGACATTTTATTTAACGTTTATTAAAGTTCGATAACTCTTTCAACAAAATAAAAAAAGTAAAAAAACTAAATTTCTAATTTTTTAAATATTAAATTTTTTAAATAAGCAATTCCTTAATAATATTTACAATAAATCTTAAAGATTTATATGCAAATTTTAAAGGCTTTTCTTTCTTACTTTAATTATATATTAAGTTAATTTAAATAATATAAACATATATTAAATAATTAAAATCAAAACCTAATTGTGTCAATTATTTACCCTAATTAACTATTTAAACAGGGTATTAATAATATTTTATTTTTTATACAAAATAAAAATAAGTAAAATTTGGAATAAAGATTCAAATTTTAGAAATATATAAAATTAATGGGTTGAAAGTTCTCTAAATTAAATAATTATAATGCATAAAAATACAAATAAATAAGATGAAAACAGAAATATTATATTATTATATAGATTGTTGACTTTAGCTTATAAAATAAAATTTCCTTTATCTGGTGATTCTATTAATGTTGACTATGATTTATAATGTGTTTTATATCATAAAATTATAACTTCACTAGACAAAGAAATATCCATTTTTTGAACAAAAATATTACTTGATCATAATTTTTTTTCTGTAATTTATTAATAAATATTTAATCAAAATAATTGGAAACGGAATTTTTTTTATTAAATTTTTGAAAAAAAAATACAGAAAAAATAAAAAAATTATCTTCAAGTAATATAAAAACTATTTATTTATTAAAATCATTATTAATCATTAAAAATAATTCGAATCCACTATAATTATTTTTTAAAAATATTGGATGATTTATATATATATTATGTATTTTTAATTTTGTAAAATTTTAAATTTTATTAATATAAAAAATTATGAAATATAATAATAAAAGTAAAATTTAATAATATGATATTTGATAAATTTGAAATAAAATTTTTATATATAAATATAAAATCAAGGTTTTTCAAATCAAAATAAATAAATGCTACCAAATAATTTAGGATTAAAAGAATATTTTGATTTAAAATCGAAATTTAGTATTTTTTTTATAAAAAAAGTCATAATGAATACTTAAGAAATTTAAAGTATAAATTAAAGAAATATTAAATTAAATAACTGAATAAAACCCTTAATACTATTATATTGAGAAGATAATATATGGATAGTAAAGCCAGCATGTTTATATTATTTTGTTTAAAAATTATAATTTTAATTATTTAGAGTATTTTCTCATTTTTTATTTTGTTGATTAAAAGAAAAAAAACATAGAAATAAATAAAAAAAATAATTAACAAATAATAAATAACTTTAATATATAATAATATGGGTATTAATTTCTAATATAAATATAATAATAATTTGGTATTTTGATGAATTTTATAAAAATTTACAGCAGACGATTATTCTATTTAAAATTTATAAAACTCATAATAAAAATTATCTAATAATTCCAGTAAATAAAAACGTGATAAATTAAAATTTTACTAAAGATATATCAATATTATGTAATATGTATATAGAAGAATAACTTTCTCAATATTTAAAGATTTATTTTGTAAGAAAAATAAAAATAAATTTAAGTGTTTAACAGGAGAAGATATTTTCGAAAATAATATAATAACTCAAATAAAATATGATTTAATGGTGTTTATAATCATTTTAAGATTAAATTTTAGAAAATAATAATAGTTTAAATTATTTGGTTATGAATATAATGATTTTATAATGAATATAATTATTATTGGCTAATAGAAATTAATTTATAGCAACCATAAGAATATTCAACTGTGAATTTATTAATTTTTAAATAAAAAATAAATTAAGAAGCCTATGACAGAAAGACTTGTTAAACTATTATTAAAAGATATATCTATAGTTATTTAAAATTTAATTATTAATAAATAATATAATATAATCTAATTCAGATAAATGAAATTTTATTTTAATTTATTAAGGAATAAATTCAAGATAAAGGCATTAATTCTTTATGTAAGAATTTTAGTTGAGAAGATAAAAAAATAATATTAAATAGTTAAAGAAAACATTAAAACAAATAAAATAAGATATAAATTCATTTTTATATAATCAAATAATACATACATTTTAATTTGTGTTTAATATATTTTACTCTAATATAAAAATATATAAATATATATATATTTATATTTTAATATTCTATATTTAATTTCATTTATTAATTAAGTTTTCTAATAATAAATAAATTGAATCAAAATGATATAAACCAATAATACAGCATAATTATTAATGTTCTTTTAAATTTTAAAATATTTAATATGTTTATGATATCATATAATCTTCTCTTGCATGTATAAATGTTTATTTAAAGAAAGGAAATTTATCCAAAATAAATTATTTATTTTTCAAATTTTTATTTAGCTTTTGAATTATTAAATTATGTAAGAATAAATATTCTAAATTTGATTGATATTTATATATATTTTTATTGTTTTCACTCTATTATATTTATTTTTAATAAACTTAAATTAACTAATTAATAGACAAATCAATAGGATGTATTTTTTAATTATTAACATTTTTTATAATCTGTACATATTCATTATGTTAATTTAATCTATTAAAATTATTTTATATATATATAAACCTATTTTAGCATAATTCAAGGCAAAATGCCTAGTATTATTATCTATTATCAACTATACTTTTAACTATTTACTTTTTTTTATAATAATTTTTTTCAAGAATTGTTAATTTACCTTATTTGTTATTTATGAATGTTATAATCCTAAAAAATTAAAAATTTTGTTTCGAAAGAAAGAAAAAAATACCTAAAAGATGTATGGATTTATTTTTATTTTTAATTATTTATTATTTCATTTATGAAATATATATTTATATTCAATTTAACTATTTTATATAATTGAAAATATATATATATATATATATATATATCCTTTGATATTAAATATATTTTTTTTAATTATTTTATTAAAATGATAAAGAAAAGCTTAATAATTAAAAAACAAATAAAATTTTTTAAAAAAAATCATAAACACATCTAACAAGCCTAAGCTACAGAATTATAAAATTCTTCATTAAAAAGTTTATTATCTGCGATACATTTTAGGACAGTTTTACACTAATTATTCAAAAAATCTGGTCTATTAAGTAAAAGTTAAACAAAAAGTTAATTTTATTAAAACCCATCAATATTAGAATCATAGAAAGGCAACTAAGCAACCCAAAAATCTACCAATTCTCGAATTTATTTAACATTATTGAATTAAAATTAAAGTATTTTTCCCAAAACTTACACACATGAATTTTTAAAAAGTCCTTCCTTTTTTTTAATTAATCCACCCAAAATATTTACTAGATCTTCTATTTAATTCTAAAATTCAATCTATGGAGTTTGTTCTACAAATTTCCCTATAAGAGAAATCCCATTTTCTTTCCAAATGAAAATTCTTGCCCCAAAGTAAAGGCTTTTCCATCGTTTTTACAAATGCTCATACCCTAAGAAGTCCAAAAAGCAAGAAATCAATTAAATAGCAAACTCATGAGTTTTATCTGAAGCATTTTCAGCCAAAAGTTAAGGCATGAAATTAGAATATAAAAGATCCTACAAATCAAAGGCTTTTTATTTTTAACAGCAAAAAATTACATAGATTAATTTTCCAACTTCCTCCTATAAATTATCTTCTTTTTCCAAATCTTCTTCTAAGCAATCTTTTTCATCTTCATCAACTTCTTTTTCTCTTAAAAGTTCATCATTTTTGTTTTTTCTTTTTAAAAGTTCTGAAATTACAGAAACAATACAATTATTAATCGAAGACGATTCTTCTTATGTGAATTGAATATCATCTTTAACTACTTCTATGCATTTCCATATACTTTAAACAATACTTGTTTACAAAAGAACAACTTAATCATTATTTTCTTAAGTTTCTTATTATTAAATAATTAAATCACCTAAAATATCTATAAAATATTTCGCCTATTCTACTTAATATTTTTTCTCGAAAAACGAACACTTTACGAGTTCAGGCATACATAAAATTGCTGCTTTTTTCATTTAAATTTTCTCACTTTAAGAGCACACTTTTACTATTAATTTCGTACAAAACTCAACATAATCGGAAAAATTATCTTTAAAAACATTCAAAAATACATTTAAAGTTTCCAAACATTCTTCATTTTCATTATCTTATTCTACACATTTATTTACCAAATCTAAACTTTCATTTATAAATGCGTCCATCTTTTCAATTAATTCACTCCTAAAATTCACACTCAAACGTTTCCAAGCATCGAAAATATAAATTAAATTACTAGTCTAAATATTTTCTTTTTAAAGCTCACCCCTTTATAAAACTACTAAGTATTCCATAGTACTCAAAAAATGTTATTTGAAAGCCTCTTTAGGCCCAAACCCAGCTAAAACGCTCAAATTTTCTAACACAAAAAACTTTATTTGGGAAAACCTTTCCCATTTATTAACTATTTTTCCCAAAAAAAGAACTATTTCATTCACAAAGAGATTTCTTGTTTCTATTTTTTCACAAATAAAAGCCAAAGCTTTAACTAAACTTTCCAAAACTAAAAGATGTTTCGTGTTTTCTCCACAAACAAAAAGTTCATTTAAAACAATTTTCTAAACTTCCATATTTCCTAACTCATCTTCCATTCCAGATAGAAAATTACCCAAAGCATTTACTGAATGTGCCTATATTCTTGGAGAAAAATCTTTCACACCTTCAAAAAGAAATTCAAAAATCTACCCTTTATATTATCTTTAAAACTATGGTTTTTTATCTTCTGCAAGTTATCCAACACAATGTAAAATACTAAATTTAACCATTATATTATCCTTCCAAAAATTTTTAAATTAGCAAAAAAGTCCTTCAAAAATATCTTTTATATCATCAAAATTTTCAACAAATTCTCCAATTTAGCTAAAAGCCATAATACAAGTATACAAATATCTCCAATCTGAATTATTATTTGCTGTTTTAATAATATTATTCATTAAAATTTTTAAACAATTTTCCTCTCCTAAAGCCTCTATAGTTCTATTTAAAGCCTCTAAGCCATATTTAGTACTTTATGATTATCCATTACTATCTTCAGTTTCTTCATTTTAGGGGAAAGCCCAGCTTTCGGATATTTCTTAATTTACATGTAAAATTATATTCGAGAAAATCATTTCAAAAAGCTATTCTATTATATTAGAGTTATTTTCTTAAGGGATTACTGTAAACCCAAACCTTTCTAGAATATGAATAAGAATTTCACACAATTATCTTTTAATAAAAATGTTAATATTGACATGATTTTATTTAAAAGCCTAATAAACAGTAGAGAAAATTGAGATAAAATTTTCTTTGAAAATCTTTGGTTCTCCTTCTGATAATTCATTAAAAATATCCACAAATTCTTTATTATTATTCTATATGCTTTTTTCCAAAATTGGTAACATAAATACAACTAAATTTTAAAATTTCTTAATATGTCTAGAATCAATAACTAACATATAACTATTTATAGCTTATAAACATGCTTTTTGAATTTATTCTTATTATTTTTGTTATAAGCCTTTCTCGAATAAAAAAATAAGCTAGTCTTGATGTTTAGTAAATTATTAAGGGATTAATTATAGAAGATTTTTTAGTACCAAAAATCCACTTTCTATTTAAATTGGATCGTTAATTATTAATAATGTCCATATAATTGAAGGTAACTCAGGCCATTAATTACCTTTTTCGTTATCTTACATTAATGTAGCGCCTAATTCACCTATAAGGTCACATATTAAAGAACGAATGCGAGTTTTTGTTTCTTTTTTCAAACATTCAAACAACTATATTTTTACATAATGTTAAGTTTTTGGGGTTAATTATTCCCATATATTTTCAAATGATTATTCGCTATATTTAGATGTTATTTTTCTTAAATGAGTTGCAGTGAAAATTCGATGCTCATCTATAGCTGAGGCTATTTTATATATATATATATTTATGATTAGTTTTAATAAAAAAAAAATACATGTCAATATTTCAATGAACTTTATTATAAAATTATTTGGATCATTTTTAGCTATATAATTTAAGGTTTCCTCACTTTATTTAATATCTATATTGTCTTAAATACCGGTTAATTAGTTTATTATCGCTAGTATTTCTTCAGACATTTACTTTTTTTATTTTTATTTTTAATTTTTTTTGGTATAATTTTATTTTTATACTTTTTTTATTATTTTTTTAGAATTAATAAGGATAAAAATATTTAATTATATATATATATAATGTTGCTCAATATATTTGATATAAAAATTAATTTTATATTAATAATAAATTTTTGTAAATTATAACTGTAAAATAATTTTGATAAATCTTAAAATATATAAATACTAATATTTTATATTTATTATATTAATTCTTTTTATTAATAATAATTAATAAAACATTATTTTTAATTATAAATTTATTTTATTTTTTATATATAGTAAAATAAATTAAACTAAATAAAACATAAACAATAAAATATTTTAAATAAACACAATAAAATTAATAATAAAAAAAAAAAAAATCATATATTTATTAAATAACAAAAAATTAAATCATTTTTACGCGAAAAATAAAATTATTAATAAAATAAAAAGTAAAGTTAATAAAAACTCCTTAAATAAAAATTCAAAACTTTGACCCACATAAAAATAAAAAATAATCAAACTTAAAAATTATAAATAAGATAATGTTTTAATCATCAAAAAATATTTAACCACTAAAAATTCTAACAAAAACTTCATATAAACCAAAAAGTGAATTAGAAAAAAATCCAATAAAATTATCTAAACCGAAATCAAATGATTTTGAAAAGCAAAAACAAATAAAGAATTTTCAAAATAATTTATTATCAATCTAAAGTAAAAAAAAAATCACCAACTTCTTAGAAAGTTCAAAAGAATAATCTCAATAATTCCATAAACGTATTTTGATGAAAAATATAACAGGGAAATCAAACGATAAATTATCTTTAGATTAATTTCTTCCATATAATTCTTAAAATATACAATCAACATATACATAGGAATATTAAATAGGAAAAAATGTATTAAAAACAGAATCTGTGGGTATAAGAAGTCCTTTATAAGAAAGATAAAATACATTTCCATATGAAATTTAACACTAAAAATAAAATATTTAGAAAAAATTGCTTGAAAATGATATAGAAAATAACCAAAGTAAAAAAAATTTATAAAAAACTGATGAAAAGTTAACTTTTGTAGGTTTGTAGGAATTAATAGAGTTAAGAAAGAGGAGGAGAAAGATTCATAAATTAAAATAACTGAAATAAAAAATAAATCGATTAGAAAATATAGAAAAAGAATATTTACAAGAAAACAGTAACGACAAAATTAACGATGAATAATAAAAAGAACTTGAAAATAAATTAAATTAAGAAAAATCTGTTGATTTAAATACTACTTTTTAAAGTATTAATAGTATTAATTTAGATGAAGTTTAAAATTCATTAAATAATCAAGAAGCTGATTCTGTTATTTCTAATACTTCATCGATTCATGAAGATGATAAAATTAATTATGTAAACCTTTAAGACGAAGAGGATAAAATTAAAAAACTTTCCAAATTAGAATCTATTGTTGAAGATAATTAAGAATATTTTGATCATCTAGCAGGTTTTTTTTTAAATAAAAAAATAGATATAAATTTATATAATTTTTAGGTAATTGTGCTTGTGGTTAATGTAAATGTGGGAAATGTGTAACTGAATGTAATAAAATAAATAGAAGACCAGTATATATGAATATAAAATGGTTATCTTCATATAATAAATATTTTAATAGTAATAAATTAAATTTATATAAAAATTAACATGAAATAAGAATTAATGATAATCCATATAAATATAATTCAGCCGATAATATTTAGCTTATTTCTACTTTTTAAGTATGTTTTTTTTATTAAAAAAAATATATATATAAAAAAATAAATATAGAATGATTATAAATCGCCTGTAAATAATAATTTTAAAAAAATAAAATTAGTTAAAAAATTATAAGACAATAATCATTTTTATGGGTTAACTTCTTATAAAGCTAATTATGTAAATTGGAAAAGTTATTTGGGTCCCTGTCAAAAAAATAATCACAAAACAATTGTTGATGGAATTAAATTTGAAGGCGAATCTACTTCCAAATAAGCTTATATAAATTTTTCCGACTATAATAAAACTAAATCTTTAAAACCTAAAGATTAAGATCCTTTACCTAGATTATTAAAATTCTAAGATTAAACTACCAAAAATTAATACTATAAAGCTGAATAAGGTGAAAAAGCTATAAGTTGTAAAGAACATGTAATTTTTTAAATTACTATTTTTTTATTTTAATATTTATTTATGCATTTTTTAGATTAAATATTAACCAACGCCTGCTTATAAAGGATAATTTTAAAGTAATAATTTCAAAGATTATTTAGGCAGTACAATTTAATGTGGTGGAGTTGAAAAATTAAAAGAAGCTTATAAAAGAAAAATTTAAAAATATAAAAAGCAATTTGAATTAGAATTATTAAAACTCTAGTAATAAGAATGAAAGAAAATACAAAATAGAAAATAAAAAATCTTTATTTTATAAAATTATTGTTATTAACATTTTTTTCAAAATATAAATATATTTACTTTTTTTACGTATAATATTAATATATTTGGCCTTTTTCTCATTTTAATAACTTATTTTTTCTTTTTCTTTTTATTTGTTAATTACACTAAATTGTTTTTAGTTTATTTAGAAATTTATATAAAATTTTATCAACAAAAAATAATTTCTAATTGAAATTAAAAATTTATAAAATTCCTCCAAATCCATAAAATATATTGATTTATAATCTTACTAATATTTTTAGTATTGCTTTTTATTAAGATCACTTTAATGATGGATGTTTTTGAATAGTAATAGTGTTATTTTATTAAGCCTGTTATTTATGTTATTTAGTATTAGCATTAATTATGCAATTATTCTGAAAAGTATTTTAATTTTCTACTATATATATGTATATTAATTAATTTTAGAATTTAAAATAAGATTTTATTTTATTTTCTTAATCCAAACTAAATTATTATTAGTTGTATTTTATTTTTTAAGAAGAAATATTTGAATCAAAATCACTTCAAAAGAAAAAAAAAATGAACAAAATAATTTCTTAAATAAAAAATATAATTTGTAGAATTAATTTATAACTTGAATATTTTTAAAAAATTTTTAATTTTTAAAAATTTTAAAAGATATTTTTTATTTATTTAAATATTTTATTTTATTTAATTATAGATTTTATTAATTTTGTTATGTTTAAAAATATATGATAAAATTAAATTGTATATAAATAATATTTAATAGTATAAAAATATATAATAAATTTTAAATAAAATAAAATATTTAACTAAAAAAAATTTAACTTATATAAAATGGATTGAATGTTATTCTCACAATAAATTCTGAATTTTTATACTAATCAATTATGTCTAAATATTAATAAGTAAATTTGTACTGAAAACCTGCATTCTAGCTACCTACTGTTTTTTTTCATAATGTAAAATTCCCAACAAAGTAATATATAATTATATTTTTTTATTATAAAATAATATTATAAATTTAAATGAAATATATTTTGATGATATAACTTAGGACGCCTTCTGAAACGACTTATTCGTTTTTGAGAATAAATATGGTTTCTGAATAATTTATTTCATTTAAAAATATATAAAATATAATATATTTAATTTTTATTAAATTAATATATTTACAAAGGATTAGAGATTGAACTAAACTAAGAAATATGAATAAAAATATTTATATATATTCAAAATTTATAAATCAAAATATTTATATTATATGTATATAGTTATGTAAAATATATAATTTCTAAAAATTAATTTTTTTATAAATATATATACTAAAATATTTTAAGAAAAAAATAAATGAAGATATTTTATTTTAAAAAAAGAATATCATTAAATTTGTAATTTTTTCTTAACATTTAAAATATAGCAATTGTATTCGTTTTCCAAATTTTTCAATAAAGAATTAGTAACTTTAAATGTATTAATTTCCTTTTTAAGTTATTCTGCATTAGCAAAAATACCTTTTTAAATCATAGATTAAAAGTCACATATAAAAATATCTGATTTAATTAATTCAGACATACAATGCAAAAGTTCATCGAAATCCATTTTCATTAACTTTGGTTAAATAAACTTAAGAACCCATAGTAAACATTTAAAGAATCCTTTCCATCCCTCACAAAGGAAGAAATCCCAAATCGTACATAATAAAAATGAGTTTTTAGTGTATTAAAAAACGCAACTAAAAATAGTTATAAGCCATCCTGTAGCATAATAATTTGAATAAACGTTTTATTATTTTAAATGTTATTCTAATTCAGGTAAAAAAATACTCAATAATCTTTCTATTTGATAAAAAACCACTTTTAGATATTCAAAGTTATCAGTCAAAAGTAAAGAAAAATAAGAGTTCATTACAGTTTCAAATGCTTTATATGTTTCTGCTTCATCTAAAATGTTTAAATAGAGAAAACCAGCTATGTAATTCATTCCTTAACAATATGAAATGTCAGCATTATAATAAGCAAAAACTCTTAATAAGCTTTATAATTAATTAGGGTTAATTTTATCTGAATGCATGTGCAAAGATCTATTTTTTAAAATAAATAATATTTTAAAATTAAAAAAATACCTATTAACATCTAAATTAATAGTTTCTTCAATACTATCATGTTTTTGATTCATAGCAATTTTATTTTTTAATTCTATATAATTGGTTTTGACTTAATCGGTTTTTAGTATTTTAAGCCATACTAAAACTCTATTTTTTTACAACCACGAAGATTAAAAGTCATTAACGAGATAAAGCTTGAATATGTTTTTTTCTAATTCCATTTTAATAAATTTGTTCACAAGAAGTAATTACCAAGGTTTATCTTTAATAGAAAAGAAAGGTAATGAATTTTTAATAATAAAAAGAGTTTTTTTAATATTGGTTTGGCATACTTTTAATATTTTTTCTTTCTTATTTTCTATTTGGGTCTTATATGAATAAAAATTTCTTCTTAACTCACTGTTTTTTTACTTTCTTGTCTTTATAAAAGAGGTGGAATTTATTATAAAATTAATTATCCACCTTTTTTTTCGCTAAGTCAATAATAAGATCTGATGCAAACTAAGAAGATAACTCTAAATTTATTAATAGTTGATTAAGTTTTTCTAAAGCAAAAAAACTGGCCTCGTTTTCTATGCTTTTCTCTTCTTCTAATTATTTATCCGATTTTTTAAATAAGCTTCCTAACTTTCCAAATGTTCCGAGCTTTCCTAAACCTGCACTTATTATTTTTATTCCTTTTTTAACACCTATTATAGAAGATAAGGGTTATATTTAATTATTATTTTGAGATTATTAGTTTAAGTTCTGTTAAGAACTTATTATTTCTATTTTTTTTTTCTTTTCTTCTAATTACTTATGTTTTAAATATTCGAATAGCTACTCCCATTTATCAATTTTGTACCAGGTAGGCATTGAATTGAGTTATTAAGATAAAAATTTGTTATGAGAATCTTTTTATCTCCTATATATTCTTGTGCATATAATTAAGAGATAAAGGAAATCTTCAGGTTAAGTAACTTCAGGAGACTCCAATTGAATTTCTTTGAGAATAATTTTAATAATTTCACATAATTCAAGAAATTTATCCTCGATAATTTCAATATTGAATTTTTTTGTTTTTAAATTTACTAATGCAAATTATCTAAGAAATATTATCTATTGGAATATAAAGAAAATATATTAACGAAAATTTCTAATTATGTGTTTAATTCACTTACTGTACTTTTTTCATCTTCATTATTGTTATTTTTGTTTTCTAATATGCTTATATTGGAGCATGATTTTTTTTAAGGGGATAAATTATCACTACTTTTAATTGAGCTAGAATATGTTTTTTTGTTTTATATAATATTTAGTGTATATTTTTCTTCATCAAATATGTCAGATATTAATTAATCCATTTTTTTTTATCCTATTCATTTGATCCATCACTTATAATATTATAACTATTTGCTATTTTCTCGTCTAGTGTTTTTTTTATTTAAATATATAAATACAAAGAAATTTTATAAATATAATATTATTTAACTATGTTCTATTTTTAACTATTCATAAGAGATGAACTTTTCTTCATGATTTCTTAACTTTTGGTAAAAACACTCAAGTTCATTTTTTTAAATTCCATTTAATCTTTCATATGTATCTTTTTAATTTAATTATTTTTCTATTACATTAAATTTTTCATAATATTAATTTGCCTAGTTTAAATCAATTTGATTTTAATATTATAGATACTAAATTAATTTCAATATCGTTTATTTTGAAAAAGAAATGCGACTTTCGTCATTATAATCGAATCTTTAAAATAGATTAGGAAATATTTTATTGAAATTTTCCCATTCTAAATTAACAACATTAATTTAGTTTTTATATTCTTCTTGTGCTTCTTCTACTTTAAATTTCAATTAGACAGATTAATGAGTTACTTTTGATAAATCGATATCACTTTTTAACCCTTTTTCTACTTATTCAGCCGTTTTTTGCATCACTTATGAGAATTTATCTGTGGTTTTTTTACTTTGTAAATAATTTTCCTATGACCTTATTAATTTGTCTCTTTTAGCTTCCATTTCTATCAGTATTTATTTAGTTTATGTCACTGTTTCTCTATTTGTTTGTCTAAAATTATCGACAAACATTTTAAAAGGCTCTATTATTTCATTTCTTATATTCTTACTAAGCTTAGATTGATTTTAGGCTATTTTTAATAAATAATTACTTAAATGTTAATATGCAAATACAAGTCCATCGTTTTCACCAGATTATTCTGTAGATATTTCTTAATGAAATTATTCAGCTAATGACTATAGATTTTATGAGAATTTTAAATGAGCTTCTTCTAATTAATCTACTAATTTACCTAAATTTATTACTTTTTTTGTACTTTATACCATATTTTTGTAAAATAAATCATAAAAATTCCAAGATTCTTACAAGATTAAATTCATATGCTTAATATAAATTATAATTAAATTCTATTATAAAATATTATAAATTTTAGGTTAAAATATAAATTGTATAATATTTATATAAATAATTTAATAAATATTTTTATTTTAGATGATAATTTTATTTAAAAATAATATTTTGTTAAAAAAATTATATATATAAAAAAAAAATATATTAAAAATAAAAATAACAAAAAAATTATAATATTAAAGAATTAATAAAATAAATAATTTAAATAAATAAAAAAAAATACTATAAATATATATATTAAAATATATAAATAAAAAAAAAAAATATATTATGTTTGTATAATATATATATATATACATATTTATATATATATATTTTTATATATACATTTATATATTTTTTTTTTATAAAATTATAATAATTTATATATTTTTATTTTACTTTTTTTTATTGAATATTATTATTTTTTTAATTTATTTTATAATTATTTTTATTCATATTTATCAATTTTTTTTTTTTTTTTATATATTTTGAAAAATATATTTAAATAATAAAAAAAAAAAAATTTTTAAAATATCTTTTAATTTATTTTATTAATATTTTTTTTTAATGTATATATTTTATTTTTTATACATACATAGTTATATATTATAATTATTTTTATTATTATTTAATTATTATAAATGTTTTCTTTTTAATTATTTTATTATTATAATATCTATAAAATTTTATATATCAAATATAATATATTTTTTTAAATTCATTATTATTTTAAGATTTATTTTAAATATATTCTATTATATTTAATCATATTTTTTTAATTTTTATTTATATTATGAGAAATATATTTTTTTTTATTTTTTTATATTAATTTATTGCATAAAATATATTTTTGTTTATACATTAATTTTATTAATACATTATTACTATAAATTTTTTAAATATTCAAACAAATTTTAATTAAAAATTTTTAAATAATTTTTTTTTTTTTATATAATTTATATATTTATAGTGTTAAATATATATATTTATATTATCGATTATATTTTTTATCCTATAAATTATCTTATTGATTATAAAATTGAAGAAATAATATTTTAATTTATATTTTTTTTTTATTTTATTTTATTTTTATATATTTTCTTAATTTGTATTATTTGTATATATTATTATTTTTATAATTTCCTTGATTTTTTTAATAATTTTTTATTTAATTTATTACATAAATTATTATTTATTATACATATATTTAAAATAAATATAATATTTTTAAAATATTTCTTATAATAATAATTTTTTTTTTATAAAAATATTTATGATTATAATATTTTTCAAAATTTGAATGTTATTTTTATAAAATATATCAAAGTTTATCTTATAAAAAAATAATAAACAAAAATTTTAATATAAATTATTATTTTTAATAATATAAATTTATATATATATTTTAATTAAGAATATATTTGTATAAATAACTTTATTATTAATAACATTTTAATTGTTTTTCTGTTAAAATATATAAATGAATTTATATAAATAGTTATTATATATAAAAAATATATTTATTAATTTTATTATTATTATTATTATTATTATTATTATTATTATTATTATTTATTATTATTATCATTATTATTTTTTATTA
>NW_004087737.1:0-7050 GCF_000220395.1 Ichthyophthirius multifiliis
TGATATTTTTTAAATATATATCTTTATTATTTTATAAAATAAAAGATATATTAAAATAAATATTTGAATAATATTTATATAATTATTAATAATATTTATTTTATTATATTCATATATATATTATAGAGTACTTTTTATATGTAAAAATGAATTAAATTTAAATTGTAATATAAAAAAACAAAATCATAATAAATAAAAATAAGATAAATGAAAATTAATAAAATAAAAATTATTTAAATATAAAGTTGTTTTTAAAGAAAATATTAATTAAAATATTTTATATATATTAAAAATAAAAATAATATCTAATAAAATTAAATAATAAAAAAAATATTAATATATATCATATATCTTAAAATTGTTTATATAAAAAAGTATTATTAAGAATTTGTATAAATATAATATATATATAAATATAAATATAAATATAAATATAAATATAAATTCAAACTTCTATTATGTATTTTCTTTAATATGAGAAATAAAATTTTTATTATATCTTATTTATTAAATTCTTTTTATTACATAATCATTCTAAAATTTATTTATTTTTTACTAATTTTTTTTTTTAGCTAAATACATATATTTTTAAATATATTTCTGTTTCAAATAATTTTTTTTGATTTATATATATAATTTAGTATTTTTATAGAGTTTTTTTATTTTTTTATTTTATTTTATACATGTATCTTTTTAAATAAATGATAATAGTTATCATAAAAACATTTAAGAATGTATTATGTATTTAAATAGTGTCAAAAAACATATTAATATAACCTTTATTAAACAAAAAAAATTGACTTAAAATCATTATGATAAATAAATTTATTAATCGTGAAGTAAAAAATTTAATAATTTGAAACTAATAATAATTTAAATAGTCATATTAAAGATTAAAAAATTTAATCATATTTAAAACAAATATAAAAAAATTATAAGTTATATGATATTAATTATGATATTGTTTATTTAATAAATAATTCATAAAATTTTTCAAAAAATTAAATTACATAATAAATATTTTAATTTATTAAAATTAAATCTTATCATAATAATATAATAATATGTAATATAGTATACATTAATTAATATAAATTATTATAATTAATATGGAATAAAAAAAAAAAAAATATTATTTAATATTATAATTTAATAAAAGAATTTAATTAATATTATTTTTGATACGAATTAAATAATTATAATTATGGTTGTGTGTGTATTTTTGTTTTATTTTCGGGTATTACCAAATAATAATAATAATTTTTATTAAATAAATTATTCTAATCTATAGCTATCTATGATAAAAAATCAAAATAATTATTAAAATATAATTGATGATATAAACTAAAACCTTATATGCTTTTAAAAATGATAATATTTAATTATTTATTAATTATTTGATGCAAAAATATTTTATTTTTTTTAACTCTAGGATTTTTTCGTACACTTATTATTTTATGTTTTATAATATTTAACTAGTTATTTAAATAAAGAAATTAGAATTATAAAAAATCATTTAAATAAACTTTAAACTTAAATTGAAGATATTTTCTATGTATGGAGCAAAAATTACAAAAAATTTTCTAATAAAAAAATATATGTAGTTAAAGTCATGGATTTAATATACTGACCTAAACTTGCATGAAATTTTCTAAATAATTAATATTAATATTTTATGTTCTTTTTACTTTTCAGATTAATAATATATTTATTGTTTATGGAAAATCGTAAACATATATTTATTATAAATTTTTCATTAAATAATTTACAAGTATATAAGAAAAGAATAAAATATTTTTAAAAACTTAATTCCTTATATATATATATATATATATTGAAAGAACCTTATTATATTACATTTTGTATTGTTTTCATTCTTGATAAATTTTAATTCATCAAAGCTTTAAATCATTTAAGTTTAAAAATCATAAATTTTTATTATAAGATAAGATTAAATGTATTTAATTTATATTAAATTTGAAATATTTCGTTTGCTGTGAAAATACTTAGTTTGTGCTATTTCAATAATTTTTTATTATAAAATCAATTTGTATTAATTTTAATCAATGAATCATATATATATTTTATTATGATTTTTGTTGTATTTATTGAAGTTTAAAACATTTAATCTACTTTACTTCTTCTTTATAAAATAATTAGTTTGATTTTTTGTAATGATATTATTATGTTTTTTTACTAATTTTATTAAATAATCTTGTATATTTTATTTTATGATCAATTTAAAAATTAAAATGTGATATTTTCGTTATTAAAAAATATAAAATATTTGTTATTTTTATTCAATAAAAGTATATAAATTATTTCCAACTATAATGCACTTACTTATTTTTAAGATCCTTTTCATAATCCATTTCATAAAAGTAACTAATTTAATAATTCCTAAATAAAAAATATCATTTGTAAAAGTATTAATTATAAACGCTGTTAAAAAATAAAATAAGCCTTCATGTTTCCTCTTTTATAATTTAATTAAATAAGTAAAATATCCCAAAAATTATTATAATTATTATATTTGATCTTCTTTTAATCCCATCAAATTCTCAAAATATATAATCACAATTTCCTTAAGGATTTATACGAGAAACAAAAGCACACTTTAGAAAATGCATTCCGCTTGCTAATTCCCATATATTACTAATGACATCATAAATTTAGCATTCTACAGTCTTATTACATTATAACCTCTCTATTTCTAATATTTTATTATTAAAATAGTTTTGGAACACATTGTCCTTATAGATTTTAATTTTTGTTACCTTAAGTCTTATGGATTGACATTTAATTTTTCTCATCAACATATTAATATATCTCCTTTCCATAGAGATGAAAAAAAAACTCTAACAAATAAAATAATAGTTTAATGTAAATTATTTATTTTATCTAGATAATTTTATTGCCAATTTTTTTTACTTTAGATAATATTTTAAAAACAGTATTTTTCTCATTTAAGAAAATAATAATAATCTATTTACTTTAACTTGAAAAAATAAATATGTCTTTAAATAAATAATTATTAATTTTTTTATATTATTACAGTATATACGATATTATTGTATATTAGAATATTATAAGAATTTAAGGAATAATTATTTTTCTAGTAAATTTTTGCTATTTTGATTATTATTATTTTACAAATATTCTTAAATTATATTTCTATTTAATTTACAATTAATTCTTAAAATTTAATAAATTCATTTACTTTTAAAATTAATATCGTTAGAGTTATAAATAAATAAAATACTATTTTTAATGATTCGCATTATATAAATAAATATTTTTGTAATTGATTTTCTTTTTGTTAAAAAATGTCTTTTGTTTTTTAATTTAAGCATTTTTTATGTAATTATAAAAGTTATTATTTTTTAATTGTATTTAATTTAATATTTCAGATATAATTAAAAAAATTACTTAATTTTATGTTTACTTTACCTAACTTTTCTCCTTAATAAATATATTGAATATTATTATTTTACAAAATTATGACCTGAATGAGATAAAATGCATTAGATACACATCAAAAATTCTCGTGTAATCAGAGCATATTAAACAGTTCTTTAAATTATTTATTTATTTAAAACACTATTCATAATATGGATGAGAAGAAGGATTTTTTTTTGGAATTTTAATCTTTAGATCTTAAAGTTGTGTGCATGAAGGGGGGGCATTTGATTTTTTAAAATTTTTAATTTACTTTATATAATATTTTAATTTTCTTACGAAATAAGAATATACTATTATGAAATTAAAGGTTAATATTTTTTATAATTTATTATTTTAAATATATTAAAAAATTGTTTTTAATCATTAATAGTTTTAAATTATTATTTATATTTTAAATTAGAATTAATAAAAAATTTAATTTTAAAACGTCGAGTATATAAATATTTCATCTTTACTTTTTTCAAACAAAGTTAATGCATTTATTTCAATAATATTATAGAAAATTTAATTCTATTTATCGCAATTTGTATATTAATTCTTAAAATATTTAAAAAATCCTTTTAAAAATATTTTATTAAGTTAAATATTATATCATTGATTATTTATATAAAAAAATATTTTCATAAATTTTGAATTTTATTTTTAATTTATTAAACATAAAATAAAATAAATAAATAACAAGTATTATTTTATTCATCACAACAAATAGAAAGAAATAAATATTAAGGACATTGATAAAAATTTTGCGAAAGTGGAACTGGCGCATTATGCTTTTTAAGTAGCTTCAGCATATAATTTAGCTGTAGCACCAGAAGTTAATTTTTTAGAACATTCAGTACATGTATCAGTACCTGCTGCAAAACCAGATGTTTTTGATGCATAAAAGTTAGCCTAACATTTAGTACATTCACTTGCTAAAGCTACAAAATTAGTTGATGTACCATCATCAACCACTGTACCAGCAGGGCAATCGTTTTAACATTATGTGGCTGAAGTAGCACTATTACCTGGAACAGATGCTGAACCAGTTTTACTTACTGCACACTTATTGCATTAACTTTTACCTGCTTCGAAATTACTATTTTAGTAAAAGCCAGCTTTACAATTAACACATTATGAGAGTGATACAGTATAAGTAGGTGTTACTCCGTCTGTAACAAGAGTGCCAGCAGGACATTCAGTGCCACATTATGCGGCTAAATTAGCCTCAAGACCTGATCTGGATTAAGAATTGGTCTTTTTTGATTCGCAAGCTACGCATTTACTATTAGGGCCAGGAACCATAGGAATTTAAGCAACAGTAGCAGCATCAGGATTTACAATCAATTAACCTGGAGTGAATTATCCATTACCAGGATTCTGAGCTGAAGGATTGCCACCATTAAAGTAAAAGTCAACTTTACAAAAAGTACATTATGAGATTGATTAAGTATAAATAAATATTGCTCCGTCTTGAATAGCAGTGCCAGTAGGACATTCATTGTTACATTATGTGGCTAAATTAGCCTAAGCACCTGGTCTTAATTGAGAATCAGACTTGTTTACTTAGCAAGCTACGCATTAACCATTAGGGCCAGAAACATTAGGAACTTCAGGATTATTATCAGGATTTACAATCAATTAAGTTGGATCGAATTATCCAGCACCAGGAGCCTGACCTGTAGGATTACCACCATTAAAGTAAAAGTTAGCTTTACAATTAACACATTATGAGAGGGATTAAGTAAAAGTAGGTTATCCATCTTCAACTGCAGTGCCAGCAGGACATAAGTTGCTACATTATGCGGCTAAATTAGCATCACCACCTTATCTGTGTTGAGAATCGGCTTTGTGTACTTGGCAAGCTATGCACTGACTAACACCTGGATTGAATTGTGCAGCACCAGGAGCCTGACCTGCAGGATTACCACCATTAAAGTAAAAGTGTTTTTAGCAATGAGTACAAGTATTTATATCTGCAGCTCCTGTATCAGATTATCCATTCGCAATTGCAGCACCATTAGGACAATTAACAGCTCTTAATTCATTAATAAATAAGGAAATAATCAAAATTATTAAAATATTAAATTTCATTTTTTTATTATTATTTATATTTAATATTATTATTGTTTTAAAAAATTATTATAAATTTTACTTAATTTATTTCCTTTGTAAATGCAAAAAAGTAATAGATATTTTTTTTTTAAATAACTAAAAAATAAAATTTGAAATTAATTTTAATTAGATATTTTTATAATATTACTTGTTATTTTTAATAAAATGTTATAAAGATTATATAATATATTATTTTTTATGTTTTTTAAATTTTATAAAAAATAAAAATATTATATTATACTATCGATTCATTTTTTTTTTTGAATATTAATTATTATAAACAAAACTTTATTATCTTGAAATAAAAAAAAATATATTTTAAGTTAAATTTTTTAATTTGTACTTTTTATATTTAATATATTTTTAAAAAAATAAAAAAATAATTAATTACACGTGAAAAATAATTTATTAAATAAAAACAATTATTTTTGCCTCAAAAATTTTTTAATTATAATAAAAAAATATAGGAATAAAATCAAATAAAAATATATATATATTTTTTTTAATACGTAAATAATTTATTTACTTATAAAAAATTAAATTTAAAATAACTCATTATTATTTGAAATTTTTTTAATTTTTATCAAAATTTTTAAAATTTTTGATTATAATCTTATTATTTTTTAGTTAATAATTTTTAATTGTTTATTTGCATAAGATAAAATATTTAAATATAATTAATATATTTTTTTAAAAAAATTATTGTTTCTCATATATCTATTTTTATACTAAAATTTAAATTCTATAATTTATATATCATATTTTTAATTTTATATCCTTATTTTAGTTTATTTAACTTATAAAATTACAACTTCTGTTTTTATATTTTATATGAAATTATATGAAATTAATACATTATTTTATAAAAACTTTAACAAGTTTTCATTTAAATATTAAAAAATTAATATATTTAAAAATTTGGAATTTATATATATATAAATTATTTTTATTTTATATATATTTTTAAATTTACTTATTAACTTAACAATTTTAAAATAGAAAAATAAATTTTTTTAAATGTTAAAGCACAAAATATTTATAAAAAGCTATAATTATTAGAAAAAAAAATTGTTTGTGCATAAAAATTAGTTAGATTCAATTTTTTATGGTAAAAATTAAAATTAGATTGTTTCTAAAGAAAATTTAAAACAATAATAGTTATCATTTTATAAAAATAAATTAAAAGAAATGTTTAAAAATAAAATAAATATTAATATTAAAATTAATTCACAAAAATAAAAATTAATTGATTATAAACATAAAAAAAAATTGCTTTTATTAATAAAAATTATATACATTATTTATATGTAAATTTAAAATAATATAAAAATATATACGAAATTAAAAAATATATATATCTATAATAAAAAATAAAAAAAATCATATACGTATAATAATAAAATATATAAAAATAAATTATATTAATTATAAATTAAAAATTTTATTTATTTTAATATAAAAAATAAAATTCATTTATTTTTAGTAATATATATA